>NW_028301607.1:18272727-18424242 GCF_987345545.1 Pholcus phalangioides
CAAAGCGATGATGATTATGACGTCTATTCAAAAAGCCTCATTACTGAGAGTATATTGAAAATGTGGCAAACCATTATAAAGGCATAAACTATTATACATATACTAACAGGATTAAAGAAGTGACAAACCGTTGTAAAGGCATATACACGTCTGAAACGCATTGCTAGGGAACCACGGTAACCAAAGTACAAACAAACAAACAAATACAACGCCACAACAGGCAAATTGCCCAACGAGGTGGTTGACTTAAGAGCATCATGGATCCCCGAGCCATTTTTTGGAGGCCCTACCTACTACTGCTACACCACACATGCACCCCCCCCCCCCCGCGGAACCCCCCAACGAATCGGTACATGCGGAAATGTGCGTGTACGTGTAGTGCAACCTGACGTAAAGTTTGTTTCTGTGTAATGCTTGTTATGTGTATTGCTGTCATCTGCCCCCAGTTTTTCTAACTATGAGTGAAGTGTTATGGTTGAATGATTTACCGTTGTAGGACTGTTTCTTTCTGTGGCGAGACTTTTTAACGGGGAGAAACGTTCCAAAAGTGATTGTTGAGGTCCAAAAACCCATTTGTATAACCGGGTATAACTGGAATATGTATAACCGGGAAATAAAAAATTATTCATTAAAAAACTATTACAATACTTCATAGTTAGTTAGATTTTGTTAACCATATTTCTTTATCACAAAAATGAGAAACTTTGCCTGGTTTTAATTTATATTTATATATTTAAATACTGGTTTGTTTTTAAAAAAGCAAGACACAATTCTGAATTGAATTTTCTCGAGGGATACTTCATCAGAACATGCCAGAATTTCCTCGTTAATGATGGAAGAAACACACCACCCATTTCGTCAGCTTGGACAGGCTTTATTAACCTTAATCGTGAAAAAACTTTCAACACTTTGCAACAGATGGCTCCCCAATTCGCATCCAAAGACCACTCGGACGCAGCAAATACAAAGGCGAACTCTTCGGACGACCAGACGCGTAAACAACACCCCTCCACGACTCATTCGTGTGAATTCTGACCACGAGGTCCTGATGACGGCTCTCCATTGAAGAGCCGAAACGCGTCGACCATTCGACCAACTGAATGTATTTGTCTTGAAAACGTGGCAATTTTTGTATAAACCATGTTTCTCTTTCAACCGAAATATTCTTTATGCTTCTTCATTATAGCTAGCACCGAATTAATAAACGAAATATTTTTCAGGCAAATTTTCGGTTATTATTTTCCATTATTTCTTACTTTCTGATTTTTTCCCTGCAAAAAGTAAAAATTTTGCATTTACACTATTTTCAATTATAATATTTATGTTGAGGATTTGAATTCATGTTATACGCCAAATCAATAAGTGTGATAAATTTTAAAACGCACACCTTCAAACGATTTATTACAGAGGAAGTGGGAAAGTGACATAATAGTTGAATTGAAGAAAAAAAAAGTATTTAAAATATTTTGCAAACACAATGATGACTTTTTACCAGCATAAATATACAGATTTCAAATTGGCAAATTATTAGTTCATTTTATGAGTTAATTCTGATGTGTTAAAATATGCATTCAACATGATTGATGTCTAGTTGGACGACGACAAGCCATTTGTGGAAGGTTTTTTTCCCCCATCTGACCTCTCCCTCCTGACAACGACTGGGGCATCGTGTTGGCTGGATCAAACAAAGCATAATATTTAACACATAACATGTAGCAACGTATTATATTTAATATTTATACACAGGTTACGATAAAAGTGAAAAATTCGGTTATTATGCATAACCATTTTGTTGTTTCATGGATTTTGCTCATATACCAAGACTTTATCACATTTATCAGTGATTATGAATAATCCCCAGGTCATAAGGTCGTATTGGTAAATATAATTGGTCAATGAATTACTTGAATTTATCAAAAATTATGCATTCGATTGGTAATGCTGGTTTTATTTGTAACATAATTATGCTTATGGAGAAAATCTTTCGACGCTTATTGCAATTCAATTTTTATGGCAAAACATGCCGTTGATGTATCGCAAACTAATAAACTGGTTAAATGAAGAGAACAGAAGTAATACTTTTTTTAAATATTTATCAAATCTACTGACTTCAATTGAGAATTATGGATAATCACTAAGTGAAAGTGATAAGTACATTAAAATTCATCGAATTTACCGAGACGATCGGTTATTATGCAAAATCACTAATTTACCAATTTTCCCGTAACATTTAAGGGTAGTTAAGCGGACCGGGATAGCAAGTTCGGAGGGGGGGGGGGCAAATTTTAGTAATTCGTGGTCAGGAACTTTAAATTATAACGTGAAAAGGGCAGAGCAATTCGAATAGCCAGCACGTGGCAAAGCCATAAATCTGTGTCTGCAAACGGATTTAGTAAGAAGTATTTTAATGATTTCGTAAGAAGGACATTACGTTCCGTTCCCTTCGTGTCATCGCACCATCTGGAGAAAATCGTCTTCTGATAACTGATCGGGAAAAATGATAAACGAAGTTTTTATGAAGTTTTTTCGTTACCACGGTTCTTTGGGTTCATCAGAACGAATCCACTAATGATCCATTGATGGGTGTTCTTAGTATTGTTATACAGCGTTATATCATGATTGAATAAATTAAAAAAAATTTAAATTAAAGAAAATATATGGTCCAATGGTTGTCAAATTTTTTGTTAGCCAATGGCCCTTTGCACCATATTTTCTTCTCCTCCCCCCCCCCCCAACTTTTTCCCAGGACCTTCTACTCTCATCCAAGAAAGAGACTTTCTCCTTATTGAATTGAATTTAGTCAAAGCGAAATTTATTGCACAAATATATATTAAAAAAATGTTGGCCGCTGGAACTCCCTGGGACAGATGCGGATCAAAAAGGAAGGGGGCATCGATCCCTCGCTAACACCAATTGTCTCGGAACAGTACGTCTGTGTATAATATATATGACACGTTGCAATCATCAATATTTTCACGAGGTTTTCTTTTTATCCCCTTTTTGACTAACGTTGCGTTTGTGCGACGCTTTGTTTAATATTTTTTTCAGATATTTTTCACATAAATGTTTTCATGAAATGAACATAGTGTTTTTCGAAATTTGTTTACAATGAAATTTGATTTTTTAAAGTTTTTATAAAACATGAAATTCTCAAATTTCATTCCGATATTTTATCTGAATTTTTTTCCTGACCATCAACAGAAATAATTTTTTTCCTTAATTTTTTTTGTCACATGGGGTTTCCCAAAATTATAATTACAATTAATTTCCATTAATTAGAAACTTAGTTAATTGGAAATATACTTTAATTACAAAGAAAAATGTGCTAAATTCATGTCCAATTTTTTGAAATTTCAAAAATATGTTATTTGAATAGCCAGTCATCATATATAAAAAAAATTGTGCGATTTGGTCACAAATTGTAAGAGTGGTCAAAAATGGGTCCATTTTTGGGTTGTCTTTCTTCAACTCAGAATTAATTTTAAACGGCAAATATTGTTACAGAAAATTAAATAATTTAATTACCTGAAACTTTTTATTGGTATATACAGTAAAACCTCTCTTTTGCTGGACTAAAAAATTCGTCCGTAAAAGAGGGATGACCGTTAATCAGGGGTTTAAAATACATACTTTTATATATTATAAAACTGTAAATTATTATTTGGCCGTAAAAGAGGGGGGGGGGGTGACCGCATCTAAGGGGTGTCCGTTAAGAGGGGTTTTACTGCAATGCAACTTATGAGCATGAATTTGCATGATAATCGTAGCCAACTTCAGCTTGGCGAAATTAATTTAGAAAATCCCGAGATGTCACGTGACATTAAAAATATAAAGAAAACCCGGTTGCTAACAGCAGTGTGTGTTCCACGCGAAATTCCACGGTTGCTGATAAGATCAACCGCACCAGCCGAAGCGTAGACTAGCTTAACTGCACACACTTAGTGCTATAGGGTATCGGTGAGAGACTAATTTCGTTACTGTTGACACTTGAAATTCGTAAACGGGGAAGGGGGTAGCACTTTTGAGGAGATATTTTGTGGCAGATCTGCTTGGGAGTGGTCAGCTAATGAATGATCTTTCAAGCTAGAAGGTCGTAATCACAAATCAACGCAGTAAAATTTCTTCCACCGACGATTGGGATTGCCTGACAAGATATGCCAACCACCTTTCAGGCGGACCAAAAAGATCAAAAGCTTGATGGAGATGAAAATCTGGTGATCCTAGTGAAATTTTCGATTTTATTTTTGTTATACAGTATTAGTTTTCTTCAATTGTTGTACGATTTTTTCAGCATCTTAAAGTGAGTCATTTCTGTTTTTCTCTTTCGTCGATGTGAATCTTGAACTAGAATTATAAACAAACGTATTTTCCTGCGTTTAATCCGCAGATGCGAATTTCGCTAGTTTCAAAGAAAAAAAGACGTCCGCAGAATAAACCCCATTAGAAAATTTCATCCATTATTAATGACATTATGGAATGGAGGGGGAGGTGTTTGCCACGTTTTTGTGTAAAAAATGTCCATTTCTGTACTTACATCTATACCCTTCAAGAAATATTAAAAAAATTGTTATAAATCAATTTTTGTAAAGTAATTGTAACTAATCAAACCTCTGAGAAAAAAACAACTTTAGATAACTTTATCAATTTTGCCAATTTCTCTAATTTAGTTAGCTAGGAAAAAATAGGAGGATAAGCGCAAGTCCGTGGAGGGGGTGATGGAGAGACTCTCCCCCCTCAAGAGTCCGATAATATGGGAAAATACATAAATCAGCCCCATATTTTAGGGAACAGTAGGGACCAGCAATAATCAATAAATTGCCCCACCGACACATCACCCTGGATGAGCCTCTGAGGGGCGGGGGAGGACCAACTGTTCTGACTTCGGCCGGCCATTTCGCGAAGTGGCTGGAGATCCCTGGCCTAAGCTCGATGTGCTGGTGTAACACTGCCCGGTAGGAGCCAAAACCATCTTTCTAGTCGCCAAAGTGTGATATAAGTATAATTACGGTAATCACTGTATGTTTTTCAAAACCTGTGGAAAATTCAACCGAGTGAATCATCAATGTATTTTCTTTTCGTTTCTGAAGTGCTAGATGTGCCATCTCTTCCTGATTCACCAATACGAAGGCGAGTGGTGGAGAAAGCAAATCTGGATATCACTGAAGGTAAATAAATATCATCCCTCATGCAACCTTGATACAATTATCTTTATCCGTTTCAATTTTTTAATTTTATTATTATTATAGTTGTTGTTATTGTTATTAGAGACCGAGCCTTGAATTATAACAAAATACTTGAATAAGGAAAGTAATAGAGACGGCGTACACATTGGCGACATTCAGAAATTTCAGATGAAATCAATAGGAGTTTAGGTTACAGAGTACATAGAATATTTTGAATTATAAAATATCAGGAGATTAAAAACTGGTTGCAAAAGCACAACATGTTTTTAGGAAGTTAACCGATTCATACATATCGACCGCTTAATAATTTCACACGTGGTTCCTTGGGAAAAACTAATATGGAGAAGTGTTTTCAGTTTTTTGATCTGACCCATAATTAATGAGCTATAACGTTTTAAAAATTAATGACGTCACTTCAAAATCCTGCCAAATTCCCATACGTACAAATTGCTGTTTTTGAAAATGTTTATAATGTATTAACCTCATACAGAAATTCAGAAAAGGAAAAATATATAAGAACCAGTTTTTTCCCCCGCAATTTGCAGAAAAGGGGAAAAACATTTTTTTTACAGGAAAAACTTCAAAAAGTGGCACAAAGTCACCCCAGTTTACGATACCTTAAAATTAGGTTAAGGTATTGATGGTTTTTTTTATTGAATTTTGACTAACGCAACATACAACTTTTTTAAAAATCACCAAAATTTACCCATATTTTGTACCATAAATTTTTTTTACATAATTTTAATAAAAAATCCTCATGTTAAAGTATGTAACACGTAGGCAGTTAAAGTTGATGTTTCTCTCCTTTATCTCAGAAGAAAACGGAGGTATAGACGCATATGGGTACATCCAATTGATGAACAGGGACCTACACATGGTGTTTTTAAGGGTATTTATGGCAAATAATTAAAAAAATTCCATGCAAAATCATCTTTAAAAGTAGCCAAAGATGCGGGCCAGTTCGACCCAGACCCGCGTCGTGTGAATAGCTCCATATAACCTAATGTACAAAAACTGTATGTGCTGATGCGGAGCCCGCACTTAGATTTTTACACATGCAGACGCCATCAGGACCTGCACGAACACTTCCAAGTTGCGTGTGCATTTCGCATCGTCTGAAAGACTCCGTATGTACCAATAGTTAAAACTTCTTCCGGACCCGCATCCGCTTCGTGTGAAAGGTCCCTTAGCAACATAGCACGGAGAATCACGATTTTAAAGCAGGAAATGAGGAGAGCGATTCTTGGATTTTCAATAAACAAATTTGTTCGGGATCAGAATAAATATTAATTAATTAAGTTTCATGTTTTCTCATAAAAGTGCACAAAGGTGTATTTGTGTACTTTATTGAATAAGATTTTCCTTCAAATTATTTTTAGTAAATTTTATGTAGATTTTTAATGCGTTATATTTACGTACGAAATAGCTCAATTAATCCTTTGAAGGGCAGACATTTTTTCCACAACCCATAGGAAAAAATGTAAACAGTTCGCCCACTATGGGACCCACCCTGCCCCTTCAAAGAAGAATTATTGTATTGATTTGATATTTACTCTCAACAGGACGTTTTTATTTAGGTAAATCTCTCGTGACATTTTGAATCATGAACGTTACCACCCCCCCCCCTTTCCCACAAGAGGGGTACACATTGGGAATCACTGTATCAAGGTAATAGAGGTGAAGAAAAAAAAACTTTTCAAAGATAGTCATATCTTAAGGGTGGCAAAATATTCTCCTCAGGTGGCAGAATTTCTAGGACCCTGATCTTAAATATCTTGAATACTTGCATTTTTTTTTTGTATTTTTATTTTGTATTTATTTATTTATTTATTTATTTATTTTTTGCTTTTTTAATTTTTATTGGATTTTTTATGATGCCATTTTTTTTATAAAAACTCATTTTTGGGCAGCTATTTGTCATATTTTAAGCATTTTTGTGCGATCG
Organism: Pholcus phalangioides; assembly: GCF_987345545.1. NCBI lineage: Eukaryota > Metazoa > Arthropoda > Arachnida > Araneae > Pholcidae > Pholcus > Pholcus phalangioides. The sequence goes on from NW_028301607.1 coordinate 18,279,856, forward strand.
GTCATATTTTAGGAATTTTCATTTTTGCAATAAACATTTTTTTTACCGAAAATTTTAATCTGCGGACATTTTGTTCAGACATATACATGTTGATTCAGGAAATATGGAGAAAACTTTAAGAGGTGTCAGTACACACAATACAATTGTCATTAAACATTTGTCATCTTTGTCTAACATGAAACGTAAACGTGCTAGCGCATTCCGAAACGGCCGCTCCGCAAACATTAAAAAGGCATTCCTGTTGAAATTTATCGGGAGAAAAAGAACAATATGCATGCTAGTGTAATCTGGGTAAGAAGAAGAAACCGTATGTAAATCTGCGTCACAGTGAATAAAAGGCGTGGACGCCAGCCCTGTGAAGTTATTCCAGCGTGCAACCGTTCTAACAGTTGTAACGTACAGTAGAATGACACACTTTAGTAATACTGAAAAGCAGACAAGCATTTCATTTTCAGAGCTGCAAACGGAAGTACCACAGTGACAGCTCGAATGTACGGTAAGCGTTTTCCCCACAGGCGATTGCCCAATCTGAAAACATTATCCCGTACGTCACAACTGTTAGAACGGTTGCACGCTGCAATAGCTTCAGTGCTGGTGTCCACGCCTTTTTTTCACCACGATGCAGATTTGCATACGGTTTCTTCTTCTTCCCCACGTTACGTTTACATGCATGGTGTTCTTTTCCTCCTTATAAATTTCGACAGGAATGCCTTTTTTAACGTTTGCGCAGCGGCCGTTGAAACGCGCTAGCGTGTTTGCGTTTCATGTTGGACCATGTATTCTTTGATGACAATTGTTTGTATTGGTGCGTACTATAACCTCTTAAAGTTCTCCCATCTTTTCTTAATCACCCTGTATATGTTTTGTTCCCTTATAATGAATTATTGTCTTTGCTTTTTTTTTTTTTTGGAAAAGAAACGTTTTTATTCCCAGTGGTCATTGTTTTGTCCTCGCAGGATCATTTTGCTATATTTCTGAATGACACGCCAAGCACGTGCGAAAGATGTTATTCATTCGGACCCTCGAGATTTTTACATTAATCGTATTTAGTCATTCCTAAATACGGGTATTTTTGTCGGGAGAGGCAGACTTGGTTTTGCTACCCGCACCCATCACTTTCAAACTCCAAAACTCTATAACAATGTTTTTGCTTTATGTTTTGAAGTAAAAATCATTTCTTCATTCCCTCCCCCCCCCCCCATTGAAATTTCCGCTTCCTTAGGTTTGGTGTAGCCCATCCCTCACACCGTCCCTTTCTTTGATTCTGGCTCTCTCTACAATTGAGTGTTCGGAATAAAAAGTTACGGAATATTTTCCGGAACTTTGTGGAGATCATTTTCAGCACTGATGGTAGCAGCTGTATACACACGTGGGCATTGTGAGGGATTTGCATCACGAGACCCTGGATTCGAATCCCACCAGTGGCGCAATGGTCGTTGGCTGAAGTTTTCTGTCGTTTCGAAGCTTTCTTTAGGCTTAAATGTGAGTCTGTCTGCCCGTTAAAAAGTCTCGCAATAGATCCTTCAACCATGGCCCCAGCCACAAACAAAATTTCCAGCCCTACCTACAACTGAACAAATACTTGAACTCCCGGGCGGAACCACAAGAACGTTTTGCCGCTGTGGTGGTCGAGTGGTTATAGTGCCGGACTCGTGATGCGAGAATCCGGGTTCGAACCCCACAGTGGTGGTCGGCTGAAGTTGGTTTTCTGTGGTTCCCAACTTCAAGGTGCAAATGCGAGCCGATCTCCCCGTTAAAAAGTCTCGCCACAGAGAGCAACAGTCCTACAACGGTAAATCATTCAAACACAACACTTCACTCATAGTTAGTAAAACTGGGGGCAGATGACAGCACTACACATAACAAGCATTACACAGAAACAAAACTTTACGTCAGGTTGCACTACACGTACACACACATTCCCGCATGTACCGATTCGTTGGGGGGCCGCGGGGGGGGGGGTGCATGTGTGGTGTAGCAGTATTAGGTAGGGGCTCGGGGATCCATGATGTCTTAAGTCAGCCACCTCGTTGGGCAATTTGCCTGTTGTGGCGTTGTATTTGTATTTGTATTACACTTTACTCAGAATTCGAAATACAGATGGTGACAATAACTTCACTAGCACTAGATACGCACTCAGACGGTTAGGTACATCAGGAATCAGAACATATACACACTCTTTCGGCGCAACTCACGTCTGAAGAAAGTGGATGAAATGGTAGTAAATTGCCTAATGACGGTAGACCGGAGATGTACTCGGTTTAAAAGAAGTACCGATGCCCCCCCCCCCCACACTGTGTTTTATTTTGTTAAATACTATGTTAATAGTTTCAGCACAAAACCGATTTGATGTGCAGCAACATTGCAATCAGCTTGTGGAATAATCAATAAGATTGCAGAAACACTAGACATCTGTTTAAAAAAAAAACACAAACACAAATATACACACCCTTGCAAAGTAGTTTCCTCGAACATTTGAAATTGCATCTTATATACAAATACAACACCACAACAGGCAAAATGCCCAACGAGGTGGCTGAGAAAAAGATGCCCATAACAAATATGGATGTCATATGTTTCAAAAACAAAGCAACCCAATTAAAAATGTAATTAGAAACAACATAAACAATATATACACATGATAAAATATTATACAATGCCCATAAAGAATACTTATGGTTGTCTTATTCTAAGAATGTATAGCTTCTCGATTTACCCCAACATGTTTATCGTATTTCTTTTTAAACGTGTCAATTGTGTTACAATTTACTACCTCCGGGGATAACCTATTCCATTTACTAACAACCCTATTAGAGAAAAATTCCCTGCGACAACAATATATTATTGTATACAGTGCCGTAACTAGCCATTCCTGTGCCCTGTGCAAGAGTTTGCATTTAGGCCCCTTCTGGCCCCAGAGAATGACCCATTTAGGCCCATTCTGGGCCCCCCCCTCCAATTTACTACCTATAGCTATAGCTATAGGGATAAGCTATTCCATTTACTAACAACCCTATTAGAGAAAAATTCCCTGTGACACCATAACCTGGCATTGTCCCTCCCCAATCGATACTGGTGTCCCCTTGTAAAAGCAGTCGATTGGCGGTGTATTAAAAGTTCATGGTCCATTCTATCCATTTCATTGAAAATTTTGAACACTTCGATCATATCTCCTCGACATCTGCGTTCATCCAATGTAAACATATTCAAAAAATGAACTCTCTCTTCATAACTCAAGCCCCGTGTTCCAATAAGGACACGTGTAGCTCTTCTCTGCACCCCTTCAACCAAGTCTATGTCCCTCTGCAGGTATGGTCTCCAAAACCTTACAGCATACTCCAGTCCAGGACGAACTAAACGTCGAAAAAGTGGAAGAATGACTTTAGGAGAACGCGAAGAGACCTTCTTGAAAATAAGACCAAGCATTCTATTCGCTTTTTTGACCACCGCTGAACAATGTTCAGAAAACCTAAGCCGCTCGTCAATGAGAATTCCCAAATCGGTGACCCTAGTTGCATCCGGGATAGTGACACCATTCAACTCGTAAGAGAAAATATAATCCAGTGCAATTCTTGAACATGCATAAGAACAGTTATTGTGCATAAGGTAGGCGTGGTTTTCATTTTAATCTGGTGAGATAATTTGAATTTAAAAGACATACTGATGAACTTTTTATTAATTTTCTAACTTAACAAGATAAGAAACAAAATAACTGAAAATGAAGCGATTCAGTGACGGGAAAATTATAAGGTCATATTTTTAAATTTTAAGGTAATATTTTCACGTTATTTTAGACCATAAATGCTTGCATATTTTCAGGATTTTTAGGTCATAAAAATCTGAGCCTAATGATGACCATTAAAAAAATGATTTTCCACTATTTCTTGATTTTTTTTTAAAGTGTAAAATGAAAAATTTTTAAAGACCACCTAACAGTGTAAATAAAGAGTATGTAGCGACCTCTACTTGAACTTTCACCGATTGCGGAAAAATTATGACGTCGCACTTCGCAATTTTCTGGTGCGAATATTTGTTGCCTAGCAACACGAGTTGCGATAAAAAATCGAATGTTTTTCTTCGCAGTCGGCAAGCAACCATTGTCATGTGATGTCTTTCATTTTTATGTGTCCGTATCAAATTAAACATGTATTATATAAAACCTTCTGATTGTTATTATATTTAATAATGGAGCTCAACAACCGGTCCTACAGATAGGCGCCTACACACCGGTGCCCTGCATCGGTCCCTAAACTGGGTGCCTAAACTGGCGACGCCGGACGTGATTTCGAACAGCGCCATGATTTCGAACAGCAAGCTTCTCAAGGTAAGCGAGTAATCGTTTCCTCCGTTCCAAATGGACAATCCGCCGAATGTCGATCGCGTCGCTATAAAGCCGCCTCCATTTTGGAGAAACAATCCAAACTTGTGGTTTATCCAACTAGAAGCACAATTCTCGATCGCAGCGATAACTGCCGATGCTACGAAGTTCAACCATACTATCGCTGGTATCGATGCCGATATTTTATCGAAAGTCCAAGATTTAGTTCTAGAACCTCCCCAGCAGAATAAATACGACGCGCTGAAGACACGATTGATTCAGGTTTACGCGGAGAGCGAATCATCGAAAATCCGTACGCTACTGCAAGGTTTAGAACTAGGAGATCAAAAACCATCGCATCTGCTTGCCCGAATGCGTGAGCTTGCCGGACATAACTTCAGTGATGACTTGCTGAAATCGTTGTGGTTAGCGCGACTCCCCGCTAACGTCCAAGCTATACTAGCTGCTTCGAGCGAAGGGCTTCCACAACTCGCTTCGATGGCAGATAAAATCGCCGAGTTGGCCATTCCAAATATCTGTACAGCATCCGGTCGACCTGAGAACGCAATCAGCCAGTCACTGGAGCAACAAGTCGCAGCTCTGACCAAAGAGTTGAGTGAGCTGAAGGCCGCCATTCACACTTCACAGCGACAGCCTAGACCTCGATTCCGTCATCGAGAACGGTATTCTCGCTCGCGATCCCACAGCCGAGCCCAATACAAACAAGCTGAAAATGGCTTCTGCTTCTATCACACCAATTTCGGAGCTCAGGCTAAGAAATGTCAACAGCCCTGCTCCTTCAAAACCTCACCGGGAAACTAATAAGGCAGTCGTCCACCGGCCAAGGCCACGACTGCCAATTCGTCGACAGAGTCATACTGGCCGATCCTTCCACCAACTGGACTTTTTTGATCGACACGGGCGCTGATGTGTCAGTCGTCCCGCGAACTGTCGTCAATACCCACAAGAAACCCGAGAAGTTGATTCTTACAGCCGCCAATGGTTCCTCTATCTCAACTTACGGTACAAAACTTCTAACATTGAATTTGAACCTCCGAAGGACATTTGCTTGGCCATTCATCATAGCCGACGTAACCCAACCAATTATTGGTGTAGATTTTCTATCGCATTTCAATCTGTTAGTCGATAGCAAACATCATCGCCTCATCGATGGAACGACCTTGCTATCTGCCACTTGTTCCATTGCAAGAAATATCGCAGCTCCATCTTTTTGCTTGAACGGTATCGATCTATTATCATCGCCATATCGGGATATAGTCAAAGAGTTTCCTGATATTCTCCGTCCACACATCCAAAATAAGAAAATTAAAGAGCACAATATCAAGCACTTCATTGAGACTACAGGTCCACCAGTTTTTGCCCGACCTCGACGGCTTTCCACGGAAAAGTTGAAAGCTGCGCGAAAAGAGTTCGAGTTCATGATGCAACAAGGACTTTGTCAGCCTTCGAAGAGCAGTTGGTCTAGTCCCCTCCATCTAGTGCCAAAGAAATCTGGCGACTGGAGACCGTGTGGAGACTATAGAGCACTAAACAAAATCACAGTTCCTGATCGTTACCCGATTCCTTTCCTCACAGATTGCTCGCACATTCTCCACGGAACGACAATATATTCCTCAATCGACCTGATTAGAGCGTATCAACAAATTCCAGTGCACGAGCCGGATATTCCAAAAACAGCAATTACTACACCGTTTGGACTCTTCGAATTTCCGTATATGACCTTTGGATTACGCAATGCAGCGCAGACCTTCCAGAGATTCATGAATACGATCCTACAAGGATTGGAATTCGTATTCTGTTATTTAGACGATATCCTGGTAGCTTCTCCAGACGAGCAAACTCATCTCCAACACTTACGTGAAGTATTCAGTCGACTTGACGAATACGGACTGTGCATAAATGTGCCAAAATGCATATTTGGCGTCCCGACCATCAAATTCTTGGGATATGAAATTAGCAAGAATGGACTCAAACCGTTATCCGCCAAAGTAGATGTCATCAAGAACTTTATGCAACCCACTTCCGCCACTTCCTTGCGCCGATTTCTGGGCATGTTGAATTTTTACCACCGGTTCATACCTAAGTGTGCAGACCTGCAGCGACCACTCACCGCTATGTTAGCAGGTCATGCGAAAAACAGCCGGAAACCACTCAATTGGACTCAACAAGCTTCACAAGCCTTCACCGATGTCAAGGAAGCGCTATGCAACGCCACTTTGCTCGTTCATCCAAAGCCAAACGCACACATTTCTCTCGTAGCAGATGCATCGGACAATGCCATCGGTGCAGTGTTACAGCAAGAGCATGACGGTGTGATCCAACCCCTCAGTTTTTTCTCTCGCACACTCTCCCAGTCTCAAGTAAAATACAGTGCGTATGACAGAGAACTTCTAGCTATTTATAGCGCAGTTAAACATTTCAAATGCCAGCTAGAAGGACGTCATTTTACCATTTATAGTGACCATCGTCCATTGATGTATGCCTTCAAACAAGACCCGAACAAAGCTTCGCCTCGACAACTACGGCAATTAAATTATATCGCAGAATTTACTACTGATATCAGGTATATTCCCGGACCAAACAATGTAGTTGCTGACACTTTGTCACGCATTGCAACTATTGCTTCTCCATCACCAATCGACTACGATGCGATTGCCGACTCTCAATGTGACGATGAATTACGTGAACTCCAACAAAGCTCATCATTGAAAATCGTCAAACTGCGTTTGCCGGACAGTAATATAACGAAGCACTTGTTTTGTGACATTTCTACGGGACACATCCGTCCTTATATTCCAGAATCACACAGAAGACAAGCTTTTGAATCACTCCATACGCTTTCTCATTCAGGTATCAAAGCTACTACCAAGTTGGTTTCTCAACGCTTCATCTGGCGCAACCTCAAAAAAGATTGTCAGGCGTGGACTAGAGCATGCATTGCATGCCAACGTTCTAAAGTTCACCGACACACTCGTTCCGCTCTGGCCGAATTCAAAGTACCAAACAATAGATTTCAACACATCAATCTCGACATAGTTGGCCCATTGCCATTATGCCAAGGCTCACGGTACCTCTAACGATAATAGACAGATATTCCAGATGGATCGAAGCCACACCTATGCCAGACCAAACTGCCGAAACAGTCGCCAAAGCCCTAATTGCGACCTGGTTTGCCAGATTTGGCATACCACAGAAGATTACCACAGACCAAGGAAGACAGTTTGAGAGTCATCTTTTCCAAACCTTAAGCAGATACCTCGGATTCCAACATCACAAGACGAACGCATATCATCCTCAGGCGAATGGACTCATCGAGAGACAACACCGATCTCTGAAAGCTGCCCTAAGATGCCGAATCCAATCCCATGCAGCTTGGGTTGACGCTCTTCCATTAGCACTACTAGGCCTGAGATCCGCAGTGAAAGAAGATTTAGGATGCTCCTCCGCCGAAATCCTCTACGGATCACCATTGCAACTGCCTGGCGAGTACTTCTCCGCAATACCAGACGTCAAACAATCCGATTTCGTCCATCAACTTCAAAAACTAATGCGTTCAATGAAACCCATACCTACAACAACTCACGGATCTACGCCAACATATGTTCCTACATGTCTACAATCCGCATCTCATGTGTTCCTGCGTAACGATGCACCACACTCTGCCTTGCAACCAACGTATCAAGGCCCATTTCTGGTCAAAGATCGACGAGATAAATTCTTCGACATCGACTTCAACGGGACATCCAGGAGAATCTCCATCGATCGGTTGATCCCAGCTTTCTTAAGTGACCAGCATACCCAAGTGCCTTCGACGTCACCCGTCCATCCAAGTACAGTACCAGCAACTGTGACTCGTTCCGGTCGTCATGTCCACTTCCCCGACAGATACTCGACCACGACATTTCGTTGACACTAGGGGGGGAGTGTGTAGCGACCTCTACTTGAACTTTCACCGATTGCGGAAAAATTATGACGTCGCACTTCGCAATTTTCTGGTGCGAATATTTGTTGCCTAGCAACACGAGTTGCGATAAAAAATCGAATGTTTTTCTTCGCAGTCGGCAAGCAACCATTGTCATGTGATGTCTTTCATTTTTATGTGTCCGTATCAAATTAAACATGTATTATATAAAACCTTCTGATTGTTATTATATTTAATAATGGAGCTCAACAACCGGTCCTACAGAATTGCGCCTACACACCGGTGCCCTGCATCGGTCCCTAAACTGGGTGCCTAAAAGTATATTTGTTGCTCATATCGGAAACTTTAGGGTGGGAAACTAAGGGAACTCCAGATGAGAGGGAGAGATTGACCGATAATTCCCTTCTAAGTGATTAGGATTAATTCCAGAGTGTTAATTTGAAAACATAGTTTTTTTCTGGAAAACGAAATGTGTGTGCATTTGATGTTTCAACTTCGAATAAACTATGATTTTTAATTAGGAGTGCTATAATCCAGATTTTTTTTCTTGATTAGATGCTTAATTATTACTTTTTTTTTATAAGGGATGCAGCTTTTATTTTATTTACAGAAATTCAGAGGAATCGAGAGTTCTATAGAAATGCAGATGTCCGGCCACCATTTACTTATGCATCGTTAATAAGGCAGGTAAGTAATGATTGAATTCACGAGTAAATACTTGCTGCCTATATAGATATATGGCTATATAGTATATATATGTTACTGCCAAAGCTCGAAGTTAGCCACTTCGTGAAGTGGCCAGCCCTGTTGACCCGGCCAATGTGCGGAATTTGGACTGTCGCCGGGCTTTAGACAGCCACTATATATCGATCCCTATACACTGTTGAAATTTTATATTCTACTGGTTTACAGAATGGCAACTCCTCTGTATTGTTTATATTGTGCAATTTACTTTTCATATGAGTGTCAACGCTCAGTCTTGTTTACGCGGCCATGCTGCACGGTTGTATCTGTCTATCTCTTTATACAATTAAACTTATATTACGGGATTCCCTGCGCCCAGTCAATGTGTTTGACTATGAATTAGTTTCATAATTCCCACAGGTTATGTCCCCAGCTCCGGTTGACAAGTTAAATGTAAATTTTGAGGGATTTATGTTCTTTGTGAACAAGTTATAGTTTCCGAATCCGTTAGTATATGTTTCGGATACCATGATGGCTGCAATTGAGATTTCGTCAATCACCAAACGAATTCGACGGCTCGAATTATTCCCAATGGAAGTTCTTAGTGAACTGCGCGTTGAAAGCTGTGAGGCTTGTCAGTATGGAAAGCAACATAAGTTATCTTTCACGAGAAGGGATCATAAATCGACTCTCCCAGGTGAACTAATTCATTGTGACATCTGTGGACCGATGTATGTTCAATCGGTGGGAGAATCAAATTATTTCATTCTTTTTAAGGATGATTTCACAGGCTATCGTTCAGTTGCTTTCATAAAACACAAAAGTAATGCGTTTGAACAGTTCAGAAAATTTGTTCATCTCTCTAAAAACAAATTTCAACACGTTGTCAAAGCAGTCAGAGCTGACAATAGAACTTAATTTCTAAATAACGAGTTCAACAATTTCCTTGGTCGTAAGGGCATCTTGATGGAAACAACGGCACCATACACACCCGAACAAAACGGTCGTGCAGAAAGAGACATGAGAATATTATTGTCGAAAGTGCCAGATCAATGATGTACGCAAAGCAGCTACCTAAGTACTTGTGGGCAGAAGCAGTGAATACTGCAGTGTATATTCTGAACAGAACGCCAACAAGTCAAGCTCCAAATTCTACCCCATATGAACTTTGAACTGGAAAAAAAATTGCCTGGACCATCTCAAGATTTTTTGAGGCGAAACGTTCATGTGGACGTTCCAGACTCTCAAAGAAAAAAAACTAGAACTCAAAAGTAAGAAGATGATCTTCGTAAGCTACGATAGAGACTCGAACAACTATCGATAATTCGATCCGAATAAAAGAACTGTGAAAGTGTCGAGAAATGTCAAGTTCAATGAAGTCCATGATGTGAAGATGCTTCCCTCAACATCCAAGGTACCGGATGAAAACAATGACATAAGCTCAAACTGTGATGAAGATATGCAAGATGATATGTCTGATCGCGAATCTAAGAATCCTGATCCTGGAAGAAAAACCCAGAGGTACAATCGATCTGCAATAAATTCTCCTTACTTCGAAGTGAATGTGACGGAAATTGAAACACCTGTCTCATATGAAGAGGCGAATCTCCTCAGTCGCAGGAATGGAAGAAGGCGATTAAAGAAAAAATCGATGCTCTTGAAAAAAATAAAGTTTTTGACTTTGTCAATCTACTAGATGGCAAAAGGACTGAGGTATTCAAAATTAAATATTTCCCAGATGGAAAAATTAAGAAGTTCAAAGCAAGGTTGTGTGCAAAAGGTTTTTCACAGATTGAAGGAATTGATCACTCAGAAACCTATTCACCAACTTCACGATAAGGGTTCTGTTTGCTATTGCTGTCCAACGCAATATCAAGATAATGCAATTTGACATAAATACCGCTTTTCTCCATGGTGAAATAGAGAAAGAAATATATCTTGAGTCACCTGCGGGATTAACAAGCGATGACAACAAGGTGTGCAAACTAAAGAAATCTTTGTACGGTCTGAAACAAGTTTCTCAAGATGTTGGGACAAGAGATTCTCAAACTTTCTAAAAAGTTATGGTTTCATACAATCAGTTTCAGATTCTTCAGTTTATTTTGGGACATTCAAATTAAAGACTGTGTTACTAGCCCTCTACGTAGATGACGGTTTGCTATTTTGAGAAAATGAAGGCATCCTCATCGAAATCGTCAACAATCTCAAGAACACTTTTGAAGCTGTGGTGTGTGAAAGGGACTTTTCATTGGCATATAGAGTTCATTCAAAAGAAAAACTCTTATCTTCATCCATTCGAAAAGTTATATTCAGAGAATGCTGAAGCAATTCTCTCTTGAGAATGCAAATCCTGTCAGTATCCCGGCGAATCCCAATGCTATAATCTCTGCAGACTCAACACCACTTGAAAAAGGTTCAGTACCTTACCGTGAAGCAGTCGGAACATTAATGTTTCTAGCTATCACTACTCGTCCCGACATAATGTTTGCCGTTAATGTCGTGAGCAGGTACCAAGAAAATCCTGGACTGTCTCATTGTAATGCCGTCAAAAGAATCTTTAGATACCTGGAAGGTACCCACATCATCGTACGGAATCGAGTATATACAACAGCTGTGATGAATAAACCTTGGCTTGTTATTCCAATGCTGACTTTGCGAATGATCTGGACACTCGAAAATCGACATCAGGGTACGTGTTCAAGATAAGCAATGGAGCTGTGACATGGGCTATCCAAAAACAGTCACTTGTGTCTACATTAACCACAGAAGCGGTATGCATACTTTGCTTTGGCAGCTGTTGAAGAAATTTTGGTGAAATTATTAGTGGCAATGGAGTACCTTTGTGCATTGACAACCGAAGTGCCATAAAACTCATCAAAACTCCGGTATTTCATAAGCGAACCAAACATATTGACGTTAGGTACCATTTAATAAGCGAAAAATATGAGGATAAATCCATCTGTGTGAAATATGTTAAATCAGTTGATCAAATAGCCGATATTTTCACCAAACACCTTCCAAAAGAGAGGTTTGAAAAATTGCGAAGTATGCTCAATGTGAAAATTTCATAAGTATATATATGTTACGGTAAAAGCCCGAAGAGTGGTAAAACCTAGGTTTTACCGGTAAATCCTAGGTTTTACCGGTAAATCCTAGGTTTTACCAAGTCGAGTTGGTAAAAGTCCGAAATACGCTTGAAAACGTATACATTTCGGGCTTTTACCAAGGACTTCGGTAAAAGCTGACATTTCGTAACTTTCATGAAACTTAGTGAAAATGGGAATTTTCTAATTTTCATAAATTTGAGAGCTTGTAATTTAACAATCACAACGATCTTGGTGCTAATTAAGATCATAATTAATTGGCTAATTAGTCATTCAAATTCGTGAAAATTAATTAATTTGCGAATTTACTAATTTTTATAAATTTGAAAGCTTGTAATTTAATAATCACAACGATCTCGATGCTAATTACAATATTAATTAATCAACTAATTAGTGCTTCAAATTCGTAAAAATTAGTAAAATTGCGAATTTTTTAATTTTTATAAATTTGAAAGCTTGTCATTTAACAATCACGACGATCCTGGTGCTAATTAAGATCATAATTAATTAACTAATTAGTCGCTCAAATTCGTCAAAATTAGTAAAATTGCGAATTTCCTAATTTTTAAAAATTTGAAAGCTCGCCATTTATCAATCACAACGATCCAGATGTTAATTAAAATATTAATTAATTAACTAATTAGTGATTAAAATTTGTAAAAATTAGTAAAATTGCGAATTTTTTCATTTTTATAAATTCGAAAGCTTGTTATTTAACAATCACGATGATCCTGGTGCTAATTAAGATAATAATTAATTAGATAATTAGTCATTCAAATTCGTCAAAATTGGTAAAATTGCGGATTTCCTAATTTTTTAAAATTTGAAAGCTTGCCATTTATTAATCACTACGATCCTGAAGATAATTAAAATCTTAATTAATCAACTAATTAGTGCTTCGAATTCGTAAAAATTAGTAAAATTGCGAATTTTTCAATTTTTATAAATCTCAAAAGATTTTATAGCTAATCCCAGTGGGGGGTGGGGGGGGGGGTTTACCAGTTGCAATCTGTAATACCATGGTGGCCATGGTTCGATACGCTCGCGTGATATAAATTAGAGCTGGTCTTTGAATCACGTCCATCTTGCCAGACGCCGAGTAGAGGGTAAAGAAAACCAGATGGGAGCCCCATGGGCAATCTGTCGATACAGTACAGTTCTGTAGAGGGTGTTCTTCAGATTACGATGGTATCTTCCCCCCCCCCCCCCCCCCCGCACCCAATAATCATCTGAAATGATCTAGCGTATTGGTAGCTTTTTTAAGTAAGTAATGTGAGTGTGCCAAAAAATATTAGCTTGTTGACGAACCATATTGCTAAAATTTTGAGACCTTTCCGGCAAACTTAATTTGTTCCCCGTTAGTTTTCATAGTGGGACTCTTTTTCCTCTTGTTTTGCCAGAGAAATGATGATTTGGATAGTTTCACTTGCAGATCATTTTATTATAACCATTCGGAGATCTGTGTCAACGCAGCGTTAACAGAGGCTGTAATTTCAGTGGATTCCTTAGCAGACATGAAGAGAAGGAAGTCATCGGCCAAGGCTTATGCTGTGATCCTCGTGGCCCCACTGGAGTAGAAGTAATGAATCGAATGTAGTATTCCTAGAAAGCGGGTCCGCTACATGAGCCCTGGGGGCAACCTCAAACCAACGTTTTGGATGCTGGTGCTGTACTTATATTAAGAGTGATGGGGTGCGTCCCGAGAAAATGTCCTCCAAAATTTTTCTTAGCTGAAGAGGAATAGACATAATTCGAAAGCTATTAGTTATTACCTCATGACGCACAAAATAAAAAGCTCTCTTAATGTCGATGGAGATAACGCCAGTGAGTAGATGTTCCTTCCTCAATCTGTTCCATTAGATGAAGGGCATCATCTGTTGAGCGAGCCATACAGAAACCAAATTGAAAAGATGAAGGAGGCCGTCCTGGTCAACATAGTAGGAGAATCTTTGCATAAAAAGTTTTCCAAGCACCTTTTTTTTTTCTCTTGTCCATCTACAGGATGATTCAGAAATTATGGGAAAAAACTTTAAGAGGTGATAACGCACACCAACACAAACAATTGCCATCAAAGAATGCATGGTCTAACATGAAACGCAAACGCGGGAGCGCGTTTCGAAACTGCCGCTCCGCAAACATTAAAACGGCATTCCTGTTGAAAATTATCTGTAGATAAAGAACACCATGCATGCAAATGTAACCTGGGAAAAAAGAAAACAGTACGTAAGTCTGCGTCACAGTGAATAAAAGGCGCGGACTTCAGCTTTGTAAATTTATGCCAGCGTGCAACCGTTCTAACAGTTGTAACGTACTGGGTAATGGCGCACTTTAGTAATACTGAGTCCACGACTTTTATTCACAGTGACGCAGATTTGCATACGGTTTCTTTTTCTTCCCCAGGTTACATTTGCATGCATGCATGGTGTTCTTTTTATTCCGATGAATTTCAACAGGAATGCCGTTTTAACGTTTGCGAAGCGGCCGTTTCGAAAGGCACTAGCGCGGTTTACGTTTGATGTTAGATCATGCTTATTTGATGACAATTGTTTGTATTGGGTGAACTATAACTTCTTAAAGTTTCTCTAATCTTTTCTGAATCACCTTGTATTATTCGTAAGACCTCATGTTCCTCAAATGGTGGCTATGCAAGAGGGCTATTCAGATGGTCGTTTCGGATCTGTATTGATGTACACACCTCTGGAAAAAGGCTTGCCAGATGTTTCTCTGATTTATCTTTTGGTGTGGAGCTGGACTGCATTGGAAGTTGCATCTGTGTTGGCCTAGGTCGAAATACTGCCTTATAGGGCATACCCTATTCCATAGCAGCTTGCGTGCAGAGCCTATTCCAGGAGCTGGATTGGGTTTGAAAAGTGTTCGAGCCCTTCGAAAGAAGGCCATAGTGCTTTGATAATATCCGATGATGATGTCTCTCGCCGCTATTACTACGAAGGTTTTGACTGCTGGGAGATAAATCCAGGAAAGAAAATTCAAGCGTCCTTGTGCGGACCCACGTCCTCTCACTTGCCGGGTGATCGTACTAGACCACAAAACCAACGAATCTTTTTTGCTTGGAGCTTGTGTGTGCTGAATGGAGCCGTACATGAACAGCCAGACCTAACTCAGGACGAAGCTCACAATTTCCGACATTGCCACCAGATGTAATTTATCCGAAAATGATGTCACTCTCTGCTGCGAAAGTTTTGACAGAAATCTGGCGGTCTATGTACGGTTTCGTTCAGAGCACGCGAGCTGCAAGGAAAAAGGATTCGTTGGCTTTGTAGTTATGTGTGCTCACCTGGCAAGTGAGAAGAAGTGGGTTCAATTCCTCGCAAGGCCAGTTTAATTTTCTTTTCTGGATTTATCTTAGCATCAGCCAGCTGTTAAAAAAAAACCTTCGTATGGATAGCGGAGAGTGACATCATCTTCGGAAAAACTAAACTGTCTCACGACGGTTCCAGGCGACGGATAAGCTCGAACCGCCCCTGGGAGGGGGACAGTGCTAATAAGATAATGCCTCACGCGTGAGGCCTTTCAAAATATCTATAGTAAAGCACACTTTAAAAGAGCTTCAAACTTCCCGTAGAGTAGATAACTGTCCGACAAAATTTAGCAATTTTTTTGTGAAAAAAAGAGTAAAAAGTTATTGATACAGGATAGTTCAGACAAGTGGTTTTGAATATGGCTGGCTTTTTTTTTCACACAAGATTTCTAGCAGTTCCAAAAATTGTAGGAAATAAAATTTAACAACTCCTACTCACTGCGCTTGGAACCCACGCTGCTTAAGCAATGACAATGATTTAGAGAACATTTCTTTGAACCAACTTTGATTGGAAATTCGTTTAAAGATAATTAATAGGAATAAGATTTTTGGCTATTCGAAAAACGCATTAGCTGGTACAATTACTATTAATTAAATTCAATAAATTTCCCAAGATAATCGTAATAAATCATTTTCATAATTTGTAAATTACAGTTATTACGATTGAATATATCACAACACTATATAGTTTTGGTTGTTCCAAAGATGAAAAATCCCGAAATGAGCTGTATAATTACTGTTTACTGCCAATGACCATTAAAATATCCTGAACGTGTGCACTCGATGGCGTTGAGGAAATTAGAAAAATTCATGAACTTGAATGACTAATTAGTTAATTAATTATGATCTTCATTAGCACCAAGATCATTGTGATTGATAAGTTACAAGCTTTCAAATTTATAAAAATTAAAAAATTCACAATTTTACTAATTTTGACGAATTTGAATGACTAATTAGTTAATTAATTAAGATTTTAATTAGCATGAGGATCGTCGTGATTACTAAATCACAAGGTTTCAAATTTATCAAAATTAAAAAATTCGCAATTTTACGAATTTTTACGAATTTTAATCACTAATTAGTTAATTAATTAATATTTTAATTAACATCTGGATCGTTGTGATTAATAAATGGCAAGCTTTCATATTTATAAAAATTAAAAATTCGCAATTTTGACGAATTTGAATGACTAATTAGTTTATTAATTATGATCTTAATTAGCTCCAGGATCGTCGTGATTGTTAAATGACAAGCTTTCAAATTTATAAAAATTCAAAAATTCGCAATTTTACTAATTTTTACGAATTTGAAGCACTAATTAGTTGATTAATTAATATTGTAATTAGCATCGAGATCGTTGTGATTATTAAATTACAAGCTTTCAAATTTATAAAAATTAGTAAATTCGCAAATTTATTAATTTTCACGAATTTGAATGACTAATTAGCCAATTAATTATGATCTTAATTTGCACCAAGATCGTTGTGATTGTTAAATTACAAGCTCTCAAATTTATGAAAATTAGAAAATTCCCATTTTCACTAAGTTTCATGAAAGTTACGAAATGTCAGCTTTTACCGAAGTCCTTGGTAAAACCTTGGTTTTACCACTCTTCAGGCTTTTACCGTAACATATATACCGGCTAATACCCGGTGACGTTGCCCGTCCCGTAAAAAAATTTTCGTTGATCTTGTTCACACTGTCATTTTTCGATGCCAGAATCGCTCTCTCACGAAGCCACTCATGGTTTCGGTGATTTTGTTGAATGTTTGGGAAGACTTTAACTGCAAGTTCTTGAACTGAGTTTAACAACTGGTAAAATCCATTTGGGAACGTAATGAGTCCAGTGCTTGGGTCTCTACGGGAATTCTTCCATTGCCAATTTTGACGTGAAAATGATAGCAGTGCTGAGTCATTTTCCAGTTGAACTCGCATGTGAGTGAATAATGATAACTTTTTAACTTCGTGACAGAGTGTTGATGATTTGAGGCAAGCATTGAGTTCATCAGCTGGTGTTGAACATTTTTATTCCCAGTTTTGTCATCGTAGTTGTTGTTCTCTGTTGTTAGCGACGTCATACGTCCATCTTGTGCAGCAAATATTATTCAAACGCCTTTTAAGCATTTTTTAAATTGAAACTATACCTCTACGATGGGCTGTTGATGAGATAAAAGCCGCATTAGCACTTACAGGATACCCTGTATATAGGCTAGCAGAAATGCCCGGCGCTCTTCCCGGGTTTTCTTCAATTACTGAGAGGATTGGAAAAGTTACAAACCGTTATAAAGGAATAAACTGTTATAATAACAGAATTAAAGGTGTGACTAACCATTGTAAAGGAATATACACGTCTGAAACGCATTGCTGGGAACCACGGTAACCAAAATAAACGTTCCGAAAGTGATTGTTGAATCCCCCAAAACCATTGTTCCCGACAGTTTTTTTGCCCATTTCTGGCATTGCCCAGTTCTGACGAACTTTTAAAGTAGCTACGGTTCAATCCCGGTCCTGTTTGGTATATATGCAAAATCTGGCGACGATCGGCCTAAAACTGTAGATTTGTATAAAGAACAGACAGACATACTTTCACATTTTTATATACACTGCTCAAAACAATTAGGGGAGCAAGCAAAAAAATGAAGAAAATCGTGCAAGACAGCCACGTATTGGCATACAAGTGATAGTACACGAGTATCAATGCGCAATACAGAAAAAAGACGTAAAAAAATTTGGTATTAAGCTTTAATTCTTTGAAAATATGGAAAAAACGTGAAAAGATGATTTAGGGCAACAATTTGGTTACATGTAAACGATAAAAAAAAAAGTACTGTTTAGACATGATGCATGAGTTTTAATAGGGCGTGTGGTCTCCTCGAACAGCTAAGACTGCTGCACACCTGTTTGCCATGGATGCGATGAGGTTATCGATCAGACTTTGGGGAATACTGTTCCACTCCTCAAGAAGTGCAATCTGCAAGTCTCGGACAGTAACAGACGGCCATGGTCGCGCAGCAATGCGTCGTCCGAGCATGTCCCAAACATGCTCGATTGGATTCAGGTCAGGAGAGCACGCTGGCCATTCCATACGCTGTATTGTTTCAGCTTCAAGCATGTTCTCCACCAGACGAGCTCTATGCGGTCGGGCATTATCATCCTGGAAAACAAAGGAATCTCCATTGGCTCCAGCGTAAAGGATGACATGAGGTCGCACTATCTCGTCTGCATACCTTCGGGCCGTCAAAGTGCCATTCCGAATGATATGCAGGTCCGTACGTCCGTCTATGCTGATTCCACCCCATACCATCCAACCAGCTCGTCTGTATTGTGACCTTTCACGAACGAATGCGGGGTTATTTCGAGTGCCCCTGTCCCTCCATACCAGAACACGTCGGGTGTCACACTCCAGACTGAATCGGGACTCGTCTGTAAACAGCACTTGGCTCCAATCATGTTGCTCCCAATCTCGATGTTCAGCAGCCCATCTTCTTCGGCCGCACGGTGGCGTGGGGTCAACGGAATGCAGACCATTGGCCTACGTGCATAGAGCCCTCCCTCATGAAGCCGATTACGTACTGTTTGGCTGAACACCCTTCGTCCTGTTGCCAAGAGCAACCGTCTTTGCAGCTGCGTAGCATTCTCTGTTCTGTTTCGACGGGCTGTTAACCGTATATACCGGTCATCAGTTCCTGTAGTGGCGCGTGGCCGACCTTGCCCTGGTCGACGTCTAACATTTCCTGTTTCTTGCAATCGATTCCACAGCCTTCCAACAACGCCGCTGTGGTGGCCGAGTGGTTATAGTGACGGACTCCCGATGCGAGGATCCGGGTTCGAACCCCACAGTGGTGGTCGGCTGAAGTTGGTTTTCTGTGGTTCCCAACTTCAAGGCGCGAATGCGAGCCGATCTCCCCGTTAAAAAGTCTCGCCACAGAGAGCAGCAGGCCTTCAACGTTACAGATATTCAATCATTACACTTCACTCACAATTTGAAGTATAGATGGCAGCACTGAAATATCATACACAACACTAGCTACACACTCAGACTGTTAGGTGCACTCACTTTGTTCCAGACTCTGCCACGAATCTGGGCTGGAAGAGATCTCGGCAACGGGATAAGTCCGGTGGCAGAGACCCTGGCGTTCATTCATTCAGCCTTGCAACAACAATTCTGGCGACTCCAACAGCGTCCGCGACACTAGACGTTGTGTTTGCCCGGATTCCAGTCTGCCTATAACACGCCATGCCATAGATTCCGGTAAATCACGTTGTTGAGACATCCTCAAGTCACCTTGTCTCAAAAAAAAATACTGCGCAATCGAATTTCACAGTTACGGCAGTAAAACAGACGTTTCTGCAACATCCCGATTTCTGCCCTTATCTCCTTTTTCTGGTTTTTGACGTCATGAGCTTTGATTTGCATATGAAGTTTTCTTCTTCCGTTTCCTGCTAGGCTTTAAATTATGGATGATTCATTTTATGTTACTTATCGGTATACATCTTTGCGTAATTTTGTTAAAACCATGTGCTCCCCTAATTGTTTTGAGCAGTGTATTTGATAATTATATATATATATATATATATATATATATATATATATATATTTTATCTGTAAACCATAGAATTGGTGGGAGTGTTGAAATTTTATATTCTACTTTTCTGATCGAGTTTTCTGACACCTCATCTTCGTTGTTACAAAATCATCTAGCATTTCACATACATCAGTTGGAACTGTTGATACTAGATCATATTCAACAATATCATCTTCATCCGTGTTGTTCCCATTTTCATTAGCAGTAGCATATATCTACGTCCTCTAATTCGGAATCTGAAAGAGTTTCTAAGCATCCTACATCTTCTTATGTGAGATATCTTTTTGATATGGTTACACACAGCTGAACACGATTCGTTTCCTATGACATATTGCGATAGGTGTTGAATCAATATTGTCAAACTCGGTTTGATTAGTCGGCAATTCGCAAAAACATGAATTTCTAAGAATGCAAGAATAAAAAGTACTCACCCAATATAAACAATCCATCCCAGAAAGCACATTCCACTCTGGGTGTCATATTACCCAGAATTAGCCCCTATAACCATGTCAAATGATGAAAACACCCTGATGTTCGAACGGGAAATCGAAGCAGCACACTGCTCATTAGATATACGTAGAATTCCGTTCTCTTGAATGGCCAACGTTCTATAAATGGAACATGCATATTTGAACGCGCGTAGCTTGTTAACGTGTAACAGAACAAAAAAAATCAATTGATTTACTTTGATTGCTTTATTAAGTGGTAGAAATGCGAAAAATAATTTCAAATTTACTTCAGAAATGAAATTTTGGTAAATTGTAATCGAAATGGGGAAACAATTCCCAAAAAATGCCAAATTGCAAACTTTTTTCGAAAATTTTTATATCAACCTGAAGTTTCCAAATTTACTTCAAAAAATACTTCGAACTAAAAAATACTTCGAACTCTCCTCTATATACGATAAAAAACCGGAAATGTTTGAATCAATTTTTATCTGATATTTTTGAAAATAAAAACCATGTTCCTTTTATGGAACATTGGCCTATAAACGGTTAATTGTCATATGACTGAAGTTGGTGTGCGGTAAAGTAGCTCTTAACCACGATTCTTATCCTAATAACGTGTAAAACTCAGATACGTCTTTAATATTGCAAGGGCTATAGTTATTAGTTATTAAAAGAAAGAAAAATCTTTTATACATACACCCTGTCCTCACAAAAACCTTGTTGTTATAACGTTGTTTCCCTATCTCGCCTGAGGCCAACAAAAAAAATTTCATGTTTCTAAGGGGAATATTCACTGAGGTATTTAAATTGAAAAATTAGAAAAGAACAACAAAAACTATCTGACAACGTTTCTTTACCTAATTTATGCTATTCCTTCCAGAACTTACTTCCGATTTTTCGATTCAAATATATCAGTCAATATTGCATTTAGAAACGTGGAGTTTCCTTTGTTGATTTCAGGGGAGTCACAGCAACAACTTTTCAACCCCTTTTAACATGAATGACGTATCTGAGTTCTATATACACATTATTTGGATAATTTTTATAACTGGAAGTATACTTCTAGGATCAACGTTCTCTAGTAAAATGCGGCAAGGAGAATTAAGGAATCATCCTGTATGTACAAACACATGGTGATAAGATTAGAAAGAGAATTTTTAAAATAGAAAAAATTGAATGTGTATGAGAAATTATTGATCCTATGCAAAGGTTGTTTGTCATCGGGGGAATCCTCAGGTTCAAAAAAGTAGGACTTCCTGAAAGGTAAAGTGGCTAGGCCTAATTGCATTAGAAATTTCCAACCCATGTTACCCTACGCCTGCCTTTTAAAAAATTGGAGGAAAAAAAAATTAAGAAAAATTACAGGTGTTGAATAACAGTGAACCTTCGGTTAACGAGTGATTCAGTTAACGAGCAAAAATTTTGATCAAATTTTGATTCGATATACATGTGATGATTCGCATCGCGAGCAAACATTCTCTCTCTCTCTCTTATCTCAGTTTATTTATTTTCACTTTATCATAACTGAGCCGATGATTTTTCGTTTTCGCCCATATATGTACCGTATAATTGTGGCTAATATTCTGCTCCACAGTCTTCTCTCCACCTCGTTCGAAAATAAACACACGTGCGAGAGTGACCGTTTACGATACGAAACTATAAGTGGCATTTTAATCATGGGTATGTGCACCTAAAATCTTTTTTATTCTGCGCCCAAATGTAGTGATTATGTTGTTTCAGTACTTGTATTGCAACAAGATGATTACTCCAGATTTAGTACATATTTTCCCAAACATTTTGAAGAGAATAAAGAAAAACCAAAGAGGGAGAAACCTTGCATTTTTTCAGGCGTTCAACTAAAAATTTGTTGTTAGGATTAAAATAAGAATTTATATATGAACCCATTTTTCAAAGATTTTGGGAAAAATCTTTGAAAAATATTGATAAATTGGACGTATAGTAGGTGAGAAGAATCCGAAAACAATTTTGCTATTGAATCGCCGAAAGTCTCCGATTTCCATATTCCATCCAATTTCTCATCCTGAGCAAGTAATGGATAAGAAGATTTACTTTAATTTTTTTTTTTTTTTTTTTTTGAAACACTTAACATTGGCGTTGATAAACAATGATGACTATGTGGATGTTTCTTGCTCTTCCAGATGGATGTATAGTCAGCCTTGCACGGGGCATTTCCATACATGGCGAATTTGGTGACATTTAAGCACACCTAAGGTCTTTCTTAAATTTCTTCTTTTTTTTTTTTCTACCCCAACTTTCTTTTATGCCTTTCCTTAAGTAGATAGGAGCTGCATAAGGGCTGTATCCTCATTACATTGGTAAAGTTCAACTAATTTTTTTAAATGTGGAATACTTTTGGAATGTTTCACTCCAAACTATTTTTTAACCATAAATGTTACTGGAAAAGCGGTAAATAAGTGATTATGCATAATCACCGATCGCCTCGGTGAATTTGATGAATTTCAATGCGTTATCACTTCACCGGTGATTATCCATAATTTGTAATTGTAAATTTGATAAATATAAAAGAAAATTATCACTTCTGTTCTCTTCATTTAATCAGTTTATTTATGTTCACATAAAACCAGCATTACGATCTATTGTTTTAATGGAGAATTAATTTCATATAGTACACACGATCTGAAAAAAAAAAGCAAATTTTACTCCACCTACTGTGCAAGCCTCAGAAGGAAAGCGTTGTGATTTGGGGGTTTCTAGTAGGGTAAGAAATGAAGTGAATATTTTAGCATACATGATGATGTATTCACCTATGAAAGGATGTTTTCTTCCTTGAAGACGAAAATGTGACTCCAGTGAAGACGAAAATGTGACTCTAGTGAAGACGAAAATGTGACTCCAGTAAAGACGAAAATGTGACTCCAGTGAAGACGAAAATATGACTGAATCACAGTGTCAAAGTATATTTGTTTAAAAACTATGAAAAATTAGTTGAACAAGCATGAGTCATCATTCGGGCACTAGAATTGTCATTCATCGAGTGAATCCGATCGAGAACAAATCCAAACTAACTAAATACAATCGGAGCCTTCGAAATTATTACAGAGGTATCTAAACATTATTTTTTGATTCACCAAGGGTGCTGGTGAAATATTGAAAATCTGACCAAAAAATTAAGTCTAGATAACATTTCGGGTTGATTTTACGTTTAAAAGCGCGCTACTTTCTTTTCAGAGAATCTAGACTTTTCAGAGAGTCACAAATAGAACAAAACACCGCCATCACAACAATAAAATTTCATAAATTTTATCACTTTCCCGTAATTTCAA
Organism: Pholcus phalangioides; assembly: GCF_987345545.1. Taxonomy (NCBI): domain Eukaryota; kingdom Metazoa; phylum Arthropoda; class Arachnida; order Araneae; family Pholcidae; genus Pholcus; species Pholcus phalangioides. The sequence continues at coordinate 18,303,564 of NW_028301607.1, forward strand.
TCACGAATATGCATTAAAGACGATTTCATGTGGATACAACCCCTCATAACTTCAGGTCATTTATGGTAGAGCAGAAAAGAAGGAAGGCAGGAAGAGAGAAAAACAGAAAAAGAAAAGCAAGAAGGGCTTATGTTTTGCGAAAGTGCCACCAAATTCCCCATGTTCGGAAATGTACTGTGCGGATCTGCCACCAAAGCCTTCCGGCAACAACAGCACGGGGAACATTTTTATTGTGGCATAATTTATAAATAAACACATAAAATACATAATTGTGTGCTTATACACTGCTCAAAACAATTAGGGGAGCAAGCAAAAAAAGTGAAGAAAACCGTGCAAGACAGCCACGTATTGGCATACAAGTGATAGTACACGAGTATCAATGCGCAATACAGAAAAAAGACGTAAAAAAATTTGGTATTAAGCTTTAATTCTTTGAAAATATGGAAAAAACGTGAAAAGATGATTTAGGGCAACAATTTGGTTACATGTAAACGATAAAAAAAAAGTACTGTTTAGACATGATGCATGAGTTTTAATAGGGCGTGTGGTCTCCTCGAACAGCTAAGACTGCTGCACACCTGTTTGCCATGGATGCGATGAGGTTATCGATCAGACTTTGGGGAATACTGTTCCACTCCTCAAGAAGTGCAATCTGCAAGTCTCGGACAGTAACAGACGGCCTTGGTCGCGCAGCAATGCGTCGTCCGAGCATGTCCCAAACATGCTCGATTGGATTCAGGTCAGGAGAGCACGCTGGCCATTCCATACGCTGTATTGTTTCAGCTTCAAGCATGTTCTCCACCAGACGAGCTCTATGCGGTCGGGCATTATTATCCTGGAAAACAAAGGAATCTCCAATGGCTCCAGCGTAAAGGATGACATGAGGTCGCACTATCTCGTCTGCATACCTTCGGGCCGTCAAAGTGCCATTCCGAATAATATGCAGGTCCGTACGTCCGTCTATGCTGATTCCACCCATACCATCCAACCAGCTCGTCTGTATTGTGACCTTTCACGAACGAATGCGGGGTTATTTCGAGTGCCCCTGTCCCTCCATACCAGAACACGTCGGGTGTCACACTCCAGACTGAATCGGGACTCGTCTGTAAACAGCACTTGGCTCCAATCATGTTGCTCCCAATCTCGATGTTCAGCAGCCCATCTTCTTCGGCCGCACGGGAGCCGATCTCCCCGTTAAAAAGTCTCGCCACAGAGAGCAGCAGGCCTTCAACGTTACAGATATTCAATCATTACACTTCACTCACAATTTGAAGTATAGATGGCAGCACTGAAATATCATACACAACACTAGCTACACACTCAGACTGTTAGGTGCACTCACTTTGTTCCAGACTCTGCCACGAAGCTGGGCTGGAAGAGATCTCGGCAACGGGATAAGTCCGGTGGCAGAGACCCTGGCGTTCATTCATTCAGCCTTGCAACAACAATTCTGGCGACTCCAACAGCGTCCGCGACACTAGACGTTGTGTTTGCCCGGATTCCAGTCTGCCTATAACACGCCATGCCATGGATTCCGGTAAATCACGTTGTTGAGACATCCTCAAGTCACCTTGTCTCAAAAAAAAATACTGCGCAATCGAATTTCACAGTTACGGCAGTAAAACAGACGTTTCTGCAACATCCCGATTTCTGCCCTTATCTCCTTTTTCTGGTTTTTGACGTCATGAACTTTGATTTGCATATGAAGTTTTCTTCTTCCGTTTCCTGCTAGGCTTTAAATTATGGATGATTCATTTTATGTTACTTATCGGTATACATCTTTGTTTTAATTTTGTTAAAACCATGTGCTTCCCTAATTGCTTTGAGCAGTGTACATATACATTCGTGTTTATGGCTGAACGTTTTGAGAAAAACTCCTCCCTCTGCTGAGAAAAACATCTATGTACACTCAAAGATATAAAGTGAGACATCTTACGCAAAATCCGACTGACGAAGCTGCTGTCAAGTCGGAAGCAACGAGTGGATCCGAACAGACCCCAGGTGAGCACTGTCCACAATGACTGAAATATGGTGGAGCTACGGCATTGCATACAGTTTACTATCAAAACGTACGTGGTTTGCGAAAAAAATCTCGCGATTTATGGCTTAATTCCGCAGTAAATAACTATGATATAATCTGCTTAAATGAAACATGACTTCAAGACATTTTTGACAATAGATGCATTGTGTTTAGGCAAGACAGAAACCTTGTGCTCACAAACAAACGAACAGGAGGAGGATCTCTTATTGCAGTCAGAAATCCTCTATGTGCGAAAAGGATAATTCATGATGCGGCACCTGAAGAGTGTGTGTTTATCGAAATTAAAAATGTTAGTTCCCATGTCATCATCGGCGTGATATACATTCCTCCCGGCCCGTCCGTGGAGTTGTATCGGACATGTTTTACTTTCATTGTCCACAATCGCGAATTCTCTAAATCTGACTGCATAATAGTTGGTGATTTTAATCTTCCGTCTTTAAATTGGGTCAGTGGCGTACCTCAACACAGCTGTCTGCGAGACATTGAGCTTGAATTTTTATCATTTTTTAATTACTATGATTTTCAGCAACTGATATCTTCGCCGAATTCTAATGGGTATTACTTGGATTTATGCCTTGCGAAGCTTCTTCGTGTCGATGTAGTAGTGACCACATGTGATGATCCATTAATTAGAGAAGACTTACATCACCCCAGTTTCGAGATTTACATTTTTTGTGTAGAAAATAGTTCTCGGGGTGTTGCTAGAAAGTACGTCAGCAGTGAATACAACTTTCGTAAGGCGGACTTCTTATTATATAATCTTCTGGATCAAACAGACTGGTCTTGCCTTCGAGCTCACTGTGAAGTAGACGATGCTCTTACTTGCTTCTTAGTTTAATCTTCGCTGCATTTGACTCTGCTGTCCCTCGAAAAAGTGATTCCAAAAAATCTTTTCCTCGTTGATTCGACACTAATGTAATCAAGGCAATACGCAAGAAAAATTCTATTACAAATAAACTTCTATCTAGTAATGGTTAATTGAATCTTAACAATTTTCGTGGCCAACGTAGACTCCTTAAATCCCTGATCCGAAGTGCACGAGACTCGTATTATCGCCGCATCGGAGATGATATTCATACGGACTCTTCTACATTTTGGAACTTTATGAAATGTCAACGACGGAAACTTACACCGAGAAACTTCAATTATGAAGAAATGAGTTTTTCGGAGGATGAGAAAATTGCAAACAAATTCGCCGAGTACTTCCAGTCTGTATTTTCTTCTCAGGTTCAGAGTACATCTTGGGAAGACTACAGTAGTGAACATCAGATAGCTAATAGACTTGATATTTTTGACATTGGTGAAATAACTGAAAGTGATGTTATCGGCACTATACGGCATACGAAATCTATCAAATTCATAGGCCCAGATGGTATTCCAGCCTACATAATCAAAGCATGTGGAACTATTTTTTCAGAACCTCTCGTAATTCTCTTAAATCTCTCCTTGCGTAAAAATGTTTTCCCATCTTCTTGGAAGCTCACAAATGCCATTCCGATTTTAAAAAGCGGTCTAAATCCGAAGTCACCAACTATAGACCCCTATTTTATCCGCCGTCTCTAAACTCTTCGAGCACATCGTATATTGCAAATTGTACAACCATATCCGTCTAGAATTATCTCCGTCTCAACATGGGTTTTTGCCAAATCGCTCAACTGAAACAAATCTTGTTCTTCTCACTCACGACCTTGCTAAAACAATCGACGCCAACAAGCAGACAGATGTCATTTACACAGATTTCACTAAGGCTTTCGACAAAATAAATCACCAGACACTACTTTACAAACACCGTTCTTTCAATGTGTCCGAGGTGGACCTATGTGGTTCACCAGCTCCTTAAATTTTAGAACATCCCAAGTTGTATTTCATAACGCAATTTCAACAAAGTATGTCAGTGGATCGGGTGTTCCCCAGGGTTCAAATCTTGGACCATTGCTTTTCTTAATATTCGGGAATGACCTTCCTCGGGGCTTCAGTGCATCAAAGTGTCTGATGTATGCGGATGAGGTGAACATTTATCGCGAAGTTGGGAGTCTGGAAGATTGCATGGCTCTACAAATACACCTACAGTCTCTCCATGATTGGTGTGGGGCTAATTTCTTCCAGCTCAATGTTCGTAAATGCCACGTCATCAGCTATACACTACACCATTGATGCTTTCTCGATCAGTCGTGCTTCCATAATCAAAGACCTTGGTGTTTTCTTTGACTCCAAGCTTTCATTTACCGACCATATATATGATCTCACCAATAAATGCTTAAAACTGCTAGGATTTGTTGTGAGGAGCAGCAATAATTTCAAATCAATTGCGACATTTTTCAGGACTTATGTGCTCCCGAAACTATAGAGTACTTCACTATTATATAGGGTTCTCATAAGAATCTAGACTCACTGTTTCCAGAAAGAGTCCAAAACAGATTTCTACGTTACATGTTTTACAGGCAATTTCACGTCTACATCAATGACAGCATAACTGAACTGCGACGTTTTTTCCAATCATTGGAATGCCGAAGAAGAAGAAGTTACCTTCGCTTTTTGTATAAAATTGTCAATAGTATAATTGATGATTGCTACCTTCTTCAACTTGTTGATTTTTCTGTTCCAATTGGAAATAGGCCTGTTCGGTGGACTTTTCTCCTCCCTAAACCCCGAACAAATATTTTACGACGGTCCCCTATTTTTGAGATGTGCAATATATATAATCAGTGCGATGTGAAACCCGATATGTTCAATTCAACTATAAGAGAATTTTTTAAAAGTTATATGTGAGTATTGAATATTCATGTTATGCTTTTCCATAAGTATTTCTATTGTTCCACTCGTTTTAGTTTTTTGTAGTTTGTATTTGTAGTTTTGTATTTCTTTTCTCTTGTCCATCTCTGTAATTGGGCAGTCCTTGCATGTTGAGACGTGAATAAATAAATAAAAGGGAGAGAGAGGGAAGTGTGAAGACTTTACGTGTACTTCAATTAAAATGTTCATTTTTTTCCAGTCAACGACGCCTCCATATAGATGACGACGTCCGCCAATTTTTTTCTTCTTGCCTTTGGATGGTAAAAGTCCGCTATAACTAGAGCTCACAATAGCGAGGCGAATTATAAAAGACGTCTACACGGACTTCGCATAATAAGCGGATTTCAATTGTTTGTGTGTATGATGGAAAAGCACGAAAAATAGAAAGAAAAAATGGGGGGGGGTAAAACTGTGACTTTTCTGTGTTCATCTTATGCTAAAAGTACCTCTGATTAATGTTTATGCATGTGCGATGATAAACGTCATCCATAGTTCAACTCATAAAGAGAAGGGGAAAAAACTGGCATTTCCGAGATTTTTTGACGTTATAGCGAAAGCTATCCAATTTTCAACTCGCTGTAACCGAATTTTTTTCCCGTATCTTTAATATTAGTTCTTTGACAATCACTTGTAAATCACTCGTGAGACTTTTGTTAGCCGTACTCGTTATATCAGATTCTTACATTGTTATACATGCAAAGCTTTCCATAACATATTCTCATGACTATTGCAGGCTATAATTGAAGCACCTGAAAAGCAACTAACACTCAATGAAATTTACAATTGGTTTCAAAATACATTTTGTTACTTCCGGAGGAATGCTGCCACATGGAAAGTAAGTAATCTCTTTCTGAATTATTTTCATCTTACACTCATTTTAAAATTAAAACAATTCATAACATTTGATTATAATTAACTAAATTCCGTCAAGTATTTATTTTGAATATTAACAGGTTCTATTTTATATCAGTGAATGGCTCAGTGTTACCTGCTAAACTGAATTTCCTCTCAGCGTAAATGCTCGTTTCTTTTCTTTGTTTTTCTTCCTTGTATAAAGATGCTTTTGGTATTATCCAGCATCTTTTGTATTTTAGAATTATTTAATATGTTTACCAACGAAAGCCCAGGACTTCATGAGGGTAGACAAAATAAAGCTAGCTTCATAGTGACTAAAGAAATGGGAACAAAATCTAATGTCATGATTGATACCCATGAAATTCCCCACCTACGTAGCTGGCAATTCATGGTAAGGACCGTTTTTAAAGTGTGAGTGTATATATATAACTTTGCCTCAAAACCTAACGTAAGAGTAGTTTCTACTCTTGCGCATGCCCTAAAAACGTAATATTTTCCTGGTTAAAGTGGACTTAAAATGAAATATTCGATCACACAATAACAACTCCTTAGAAAACAAAAAAAATGTTTCGCGTATATATAAAGTTCACAAGTCATGGCAACAAAATTGATAAATCAGTTCCAACAAATGGAAAATAAAGCCAAAAATACTAAATTATGCAAAAATGCAAAAGTTATACTTCTTTAAATTTTTTAGTGACTATTAACTGTTGAGTCTTCGGAAATAACAGAAGCCGATTTATGTTTTAAATTCCGTTTTGTTTCTTCAATTTGCTTCTTAGTAAATTTTCTCTTCAAATTAAATTTTACTCCTTGTGTTCCAAATAGCCGTTACGGACAATTTTTTAAAAATATGTTTTTTTCTAAAAATAAAAATTTTATAAATTTTACTAAAGTTTTACTACTAAAATTTTTATTTTTTAGAATTGCTATAGCATGGCTTCTTTGTAGTTTGAGTATTTTTTTTTATAATTACTCCCCGGTAGAAAACTAATAGAGTAATTTGTGCCCCAGTTGAAAATTTCATCGAAACGTAATCATGTATGTGCAGGTGGGAACAAGTAAAATATAATGATCGCAAAAAATGTGAACTCCACGCCTGACTGTAATTATTCATTCACAAAAGCCAATGTTATTAAAGATGGTCAAAAACATTGGCAATGGGAGACAGTTCATAAGGGCAAGTGAGCTTTTTTTCTGCATTATGTTGTGAATCCCCAAAAAAGAAAGATGAATTCAAGATCTTGTATTTCTTGAAAATACTTTAAACATTATTCTAATTCGCTGCATATTCATCATTTCCCATGCGTTATCTCCCCCCCCCCTTTCCGTCTGTTTGTCTGTGTCTGCCTCTTAAAATTTCCTTGGGAACATTATCTCCCCCCCCCCCCCAAACTAGGTAAAACTGCTAAAAAAAAAATCAAGGAAATCAAGTTCCCAAGGAAATTTTAACGGTTTCAGGGTATATCGGGACTGCAGATTTTGACCCTTACAGCGGCAATGCCGAGATATATCGTCAAACTCGATCTGCCTTATTTCTGTTACCCCGATATATCTCTCAACACGCTTTTATTTCCAGTGTGGCAGTTGTAATGCTGATTAGGAAAACTTTAAAAACCGCTTAAAGAGTTAAAACTGGTTTGGTTTTATCGAAATTTCTCTAGTTTTTGAGATAATGCATACTCCTAACATTTCAATATAGTCTGCAGCCACTAATTTTTGCGTCGGGGATTTTTACTTTCAATTTTTCATTTAATTTCCTATTTTATTCAATATATTATTACATTTATATCATGATCTGACACATCAGTGGTCTTTATTTATTAATATTAAGTTTATCATTGATTTACATTTCGCACAGTTTCAATGTGATTTGTATGCTGCTTATGTATTACTCAAATTTACTTATCCATTACTGTTAAATCTCAAAAACTATAGCCAAACGAATAAAACCAATGCAGATTTGAAACAGTGCCCCAAAATAAATCTAAAGTCACAGATATTTTTGAGAACAAAATCAGTGCCATCAGTTATGTTTGTTATAAAAAGAAATTTGAATCCCGTCAAGTGGAAGAAACTGATCAAGAACTGACGGAAATCGCTTTTTCTCATACATTTGCCTTCACTATAAGAAAGTCATTGCAAAAGGAGCTCCACACGTATATGGATCACAGTGAATACTATCGATTGATTACAACATTTATTACGGAAATGTTTGTTAATAAGACTTATAAACCAAAAGCCAGTTTGGTTAAACTTCAGTTTCAGAATACACTAAAAAAAACTTTCGACGGAAAAAAATTGATAGCATTATCCGAACTCCCGATGACTATAAACAATTTTTTTCGAATTTGCAAAATTTATAACAACACCCGAATGATAACATTATTTGTGATTAAGTGGCGTCGATTGTATTATAAATTGAGAATTGAAACGTTAAAAAAACCGCTATTTTGTAGGAGAATTCGTTATTATCTGAATGTGTAGTGGTAGAAAAACCCCCGTCCAAGGCATGCAAATATACATTATAATATTAAGGAAGAAGATAATCAGCATTCGAAAGCTAATTAGGGCGTGGTCGATAAGATACTGAAGTACCAAAGGATGTTTAGAAGTGTCGCGAGTTCGATACACGGTTCACCATTGTCAGAAACTTTCCTGACACGGGAGTAAAACAGAAACGGCACATGACCACAGAAAAAGATTGCTACCGCATCGAGGAGTTAGCGTACCAATCAATCTCTCAGTGAGTATAAAAAAAAGAAACCGTTTCGGAGTCGGCAATAAATTGTAGGTCCCGGTCTAACTAGCCCTCGTGTGCAAAAAATGACCGTGGCTAGACAAAAATGATAAAATGGAAGCTAATTAAATGGTTTGTTAGTGACCCTTAATTGCCTACAAATTTCGCTTAGTATGGAACTTTCATATCCAGGGCCGGATTACAATGTTTGAAGACCCTAAGCACTTGGTTTTGGTGTCCCTCCCCGTCCCTAAAAGTATATATTACTCGATATCGAATCTATAAAGGAAACAACATTAAATTAAATTTCATACTTCACAAGTAACTATTCTAAGGTAGAATTATTATTTGAATATTTTTAAGCACGGACGGAGGAAAAGAAAAGAGGAGGAGAGACTTTCGACTTGCAAATTCACTGATAATATCTCTTATTATCATTTTTGTTTATTTTTAGAACACTTTCGAAAGTTTTTGGAATTTTTCTTTCGCATTTCTCAAAGATACACCTTCAATTTCTAGGCTTTTTTTATCAAAATATTTTAAAAACATTTAAAGATATTTTTCTCCCATCGACTGCTTGTTCGGATTTCACAAAGTGGCTTCAAACGCAACGACTGAATCTTGGCATGGCCGATATCACATTATTTTTGGTGAACAATAATCATTTGGTACCTGTTCTTTCAGATGCATTTTCGAGTGGCAATCTGTTACCATTTCTTTTACTACTATGGTAGATCGAACTAAAGCGTCTTCATACCTATATTCTATGAGTTCTAGATCGAACCAGAAAATGGTGGCTCTAAGCTGTGTAGCCTATGCAGAAGTGAAAAAAAAATTAATGTTTTGTGCAACATTGCAAACTATGAGCGTACTCAACTGAATGATTCGCACAGAAACTCGTGTTTTTTTTTACATTTAAACGTGATCCTCACGCACTCTCAAGAGAAGTAACTCCGTAAGATCTGTCCAGGAAATTGTTAGTGTTAGTAGAGATCGAAGAACCGGAATTTGAACCCAGACTTGTACAATCAGAGGCTAGTTCCCTAACCACTGGACTGCCAGATGGCAATTTCTAACGCATTTCATCTGTCTGAGAACATAGCGACGAGTTTTCAGGGTTATTTTACTGGTGCGACTTATACGCCAGAACTGTCGGCACTGCGCAATCTGTCTCGCACGGGTAATAATAATTAACTATAAGATAAAACCATATATTAACTGTAATATAAAATGTAAAGTCAAAGTGCCCCCATGTTGCTGTTAAAGTAGCTCAAGCTAACTTTATAGAAATTGCACGAAATCTCATTCCAAAAACTTAACTTTAACGTGATATCTAGTTTGCAATGTTATCGGTATTTTTGTATTTGTACTATCCTTTTGATGAATATCTTCAACTTATAATCAATCGAATATTTTAATATTTTCTGCCAGATGCTTGATGTTGGCAAAAAATTGTACTTGAAAAAAAATTGGCAACTTTTCGTGGTGCCCCTTTTCTCTTGATGCCTTAAGCACGTGCTTATTTTACTTCCGGCCATGTTCATATCAATACTTAACTAGAATTCTTATGTGATTAAAAATGTTATTTTCGTACTGGATGTCAAATTTTGTCATCATACAAGCGGATCACCAAATATGCAATTTTTTTGTGTTTCATGTATGGCAATTTGCGTAATTTCTCCGTATACATGTATTCATTAATGGAATCTAATGATGATAGTAGTAAGCCAATACCAATAATTTTGATCAGGTGTGTGAAAAAATCGTTTTCTTGAGTCCAAGTTAGCTCTAGTGAAAAAAACGTTTTGGATATGACGAATATATATATAAAAGCCCAAAAGAATAACAGAATGAGACTCAAAATACACTATTTTCATGAATTGGAAAATTGAAAAAAAAAATTGTAAACAGCAATCTGAATAAAACTTTCATTAAAAGAAAAGAATATTTTTCATGAATAAAAATATTGACATGAATGAAGATAAAAAAGTTCAAAGAACTTATTCTGGCTTTTTGTTCAAACCTTTTCCTACAGAACTTTCTCCAATTACATTAGAATAGAGGTTCTCAACCGGGAGCCATATGATCCCTTGTAATTTTGGGATACTCTGAAAGTGTCGCGGGTAAAAACCAAGAAAAGGGAGAACCAAGGAAAGTTCATAAGGGGTCACAGAGACCGGTGATACACGTACAGTAATCTCTCACTTATGCGTCGGTGCAAGGGAACAAGGAAAAAAGAAGTATAAGTGAGTAAGGTGCATAAGTGAATAACATTAAAATGATATTTCTTAGACCGGGAGTGCAGAAAATCGTCTTAGGTTGCGAACATAGTGCACGTGTGTTTCGGATTCCGAGAGTGGGCGTGATTTACTCGCACCGAAGGGTGCGATGTACACAGTGCAAGCAGATTATCCGCTTCCTTACTTTACACTGCATATTTTTTACTCGTCAAACCGGAGGGTGGGAAAACAGCGAGACAAAGAGAAAATACTGAGGTAAAGAAAAAAAGAGCCGTTGCGATTCACCGGGCTGCCAATAAAGTGTCTGGAAAAAGGAGTTACCATAAAACGGGAGTGGCCAACTTCTTTTTGCTTAAGGCTAATAACAATCAGCTGACGTTATGACCCTTAAACAGAAAGAAGTTGAAATTTGTTTTCGTCGCTAATAATAATGAATGTAAGTAGTTTTCCTTGTTGGAACGAGAATACCTCAAATAATGATCACAAATTTGATTTATCACCTTGTAAATTAATTTAAATTTGATAATTTATGTTTACCTTGTCGGAGCCGCATGCGGCCCGCGGATCAGCTGATGGTTACCCCTGCCATAAAGTAGGAAGGAGGAAGAAGGAGAGCTCGAATTTTTATTATTTCTCCCATCTGCTCTGGACCCGTAGGCGGTCAATTGTCTCACCTCAGTTTGTCGTGGTACAAACTCGTCGCAGTGCCAATTCGTCGCGGTACAAATTTTTCGCAGCTCCAATTCGTCGCGATACAAGTTTGTCGCAGAATCAATTCGTGGAAAAGACGATTCTTCACTGTACATGTTCCACGCTATCTTGTATGTAAGTTTTGTCTTATACGTGAAATAAGAAACATGAACAAAAGTGTACACAGTTTACTAAAAATAATTATTTTTTGTCATTGTAAAATGAAAATTTCAATTAAATTGATATTGATATTCTATTATTTAGTTATTGTAATTACCATATCAATTACAATAAAAAATTTAACTGCATATAAAAAATTCTATTTGAAAATTTAGTTATTAAAAAAATTTTAAATGTTAAATAATTGATTTTTGCTATGAAAAAAATTTCAATATTATGTGGAAAAATTTCGATGTTTATGATATTACCTAAATAACAGTGGAGCCTCTTTTTAACTGTAACCTTCCATCCACCCCATCGGTCTTGGAGTCCCCCTCCCCCTTCAGAGAGTCACTAAAAATTACCACTGCAGTATCTCCATAAGAACCTGAAATATTTAATTAATTAATTAATTTAATTCAATTAACATTTAATTTTCACCATATAAGCCACACTTTCCGCTTTTTGTTGGTATTTCTATTTCTCGCAGCGAAGAAAGTTGGGCGCAGATCAAGAGTAAAAATGTACAGTGCTTATGAATGACGATTCGATGAAGCTTCTTTCATAATGGCCACAGGATGAGCACTGACAAAGACCATATAATTGCCATTAAGAAAGACGACTATAAGTCAGTCGCATATCTTTGGCTGGCTTCTTTGAATGTTTTCCACATAGTTTTCATTCGTGTCCGGAAAATTCACCGCCAGCAATTCACCGACAACAATTCACCGACCAACAATTCACCGCTAGGAAAATTCACCGACCAACAATTCACCGCCATGCAATTCACCGCTAGGAAAATTCACCGACCAACAATTCGCCGCCATGCAATTCACCGCTAGGTAAATTCACCGCTAGGAAAATTCACCGACCGACAATTCACCGCCATGCAATTCACCACTAGGAAAATTCACCGCTAGGAAAATTCACCGACTAGCAATTCACCGACAACAGTTCAATGCGAGGGAGTGAGCGATTGAGTGACCGAGTGAGTCAGTGATTGAATGACCGAGTCAGTGATTGAGTGACCGAGTGAGTGACTGAGTGACCGAGTGAGTGAGTGACCCAGTGAGTGACTGAGTGACCGAGTGAGTCAGTGATTGAGTGACCGAGTGAGTCAGTGACCGAGTGAGTCAGTGACCCAGTGAGTGACTGAGTGACCGAGTGAGTCAGTGATTGAGTGACCGAGTGAGTGAGTGACCCAGTGAATGACCGAGTAAGTAAGTGATTGAGTGACCGAGTGAATGAGTGAGTGACTGAGTGACCGAGTAAGTAAGTGATTCAGTTACTGAGTGAGTGAGTGACCCAGTGAGTGACCGAGTGACCGAGTGAGTGACTGAGTGACCCAGTGAGTGACTGAGTGACCGAGTAAGTGATTGAGTGACCGATTGAGTAAGTGATTGAGCGGGTGAGTGAGTGACCCAGTAGTGACTGAGTGACCGAGTGAGTGAGTGAGTGACCCAATGAGTGACTGAGTGACCGAGTAAGTGATTGAGTGACCGATTGAGTAAGTGATTGAGCGGGTGAGTGAGTGACCCAGTAGTGACTGAGTGACCGAGTGAGTGAGTGAGTGACCCAATGAGTGACTGAGTGACCGAGTATGTAAGTGATTGAGTGACCCAGTGAGTGACTGAGTGACCGAGTAAGTAAGTGATTGAGTGACCCAGTGAGTGACTGAGTGACCGAGTAAGTAAGTGATTGAGTGACCGAGTGAGTAAGTGATTGATCCAGTCAGTGATTGAGTGAGTAAGTGATTGATCGAGTCAGTGATTGAGCGGGTGAGTGAGTGACCGAGTGAGTAAGTAATTGATCGAGTCAGTGATTGAGCGAGCGAGTAAATTGGTTAGTGAGAGAGGGAGTGAGTGAATTGGTTAGTTAGTTAGTTTTTAACCTAGTAGTGTCACAAATGATTAAAAAATCCGATTGTTCCGAAAACGTATTTATGATGAAGTGTTGATTTGAAGACACTTGGATCGGGCGTCCTCTTCGTCGTGGTGGTCGTCGTCAGCCGCGCTTTGGCATCGACATTTGGAACTGCTTTCAAGGAACGCGTAACGATTTACCAACAATTCTATAGAAGGATGGCATCGAGCGTTCCAACAGCAATTATCTGCTCACCACCCAGATATATGGAAGTTCATCGGTGCCATAAAAAGAGAACAGAGTTTGAATGAAGTTCGGATGGTGCAAATTGTAAGTGGACAAAACCATCACATTGATTAGGAGAAAGAAATACCGGGACTCTGCGCAGAGATTAAAGAATTTACCCTTGACCGAATTCCGAAATTTTATGGGGTCCCAGACTGGATATACCTTGGGCTTCCACTATCGCTAGGACCCCTGGAAATGAAACCTTTTAATTTCCCCATGAAGGTATATGTGCAATAACCCGGGTACCCCGACCCTGTATGTTGGGAGCACTGGTGATATATGTATATTTTACGTATACATACCTCTCGGCATGACCCCCACGAGGGCAGGGCTGACAGGGGTCGGAACGTTTCTTATCGCTTTTTGATATTTTCACACTATAAATTAAGTACAGAGGGGTCCGTGAAAAAGCTGGTTTGGGGGCCGCCATCCATTTCAGCTTAGGGGACCTGCTGTAGGATGTGGGAAACTCGGGGTATATGCACATTACTTGGTCCCGATGTGTCAAATGGGTCCCGATATATGCAAGAGTTAAATGAAAACTTGACCCCAAAATCGTAACCGACTTCCGTAACACAAAAACGTAACAGATTTCCATCACTCAAAAAACGTCACCGACTCCCGTAATAAAAAAATCGTCACTAATTTCCGTTGCATAGGAAGTATATATATACACATATAGTAAATATAGAGTACATATACTAGATACGCACTAAGGCGGGTTCCTGAAAGTTCATCACGTGAAATCGCGGGTAACAGCTAGTTCAGCATAAAAAAATCCATTGGTTACTGATGATCAGCGATGTTTTTTATAATATCAAAGTGATAACAGGAGATGATTTTAAACATTTTTAGGGGGTTGATTCATCGCGTATCCACTTACTTTATTATCTTTTAATTCTGTTATTATCCCTTTTAACATTCCATTAGAAGTTTCTGAGTAAAACCGAGTTAATGGAATTTTGTTGAATATACTATCTTGTATTGGGCAACAGCAAATTGTAATTTATACAAATACAAGGCCACAACAGGCAAAACGCCCAGCGAGGTGGCTGAGAAAAAGATGCCCACAATAAATATGGATGTCATATATTTCAAAAATACAGCAACCCGAATCCGTATCATCTGAATTTCTTCTCATAAAGTCATTATTTAAACTTTCCACCATATCTTTAGGACATGGCACTTACTCACTCAATAGATCACTCACTCACTAGATCGCTCACTCACTTAGCAGCTCGCTCACTCACTCACGGACTGACTTACTCGCTCATTGAATCAGTAACCCACTCGCTCACTGAATCACTTACTCACTCGGTCAATCAGTCCCTCACTGGGTCACTCACTCACTCAGTAACCCAATCGCTCATTCCCTCGCTAACTGACTCGCATCGAACTGTCGTCGGTGAATTGCATGGCGGTGAATTGTTGGTCGGTGAATTTTCCTAGCGGTGAACTGCATGGCGGTGAATTGTTGGTCGGTGAATTTTCCTAGCGGTGAACTGCATGGCGGTGAATTGTTGGTCGGTGAATTTTCCTAGTGGTGAATTGCATGGCGGTGAATTGTTGGTCGGTGAATTTTCCTAGCGGTGAATTTTCCTAGCGGTGAATTGCATGGCGGTGAATTGTTGGTCGGTAAATTTTCCTCGCGGTGAATTGCATGGCGGTGAATTGTTGGTCGGTGAATTTTCCTAGCGGTGAATTGCATGGCGGTGAATTGATTGTCGGTGAATTTTCCGGCGGTGAATTGTTGTCGGTGAATTTTCCGTAAACCGTTTTCATTAGTGTCTACGTTTTTCGGTAGTGAAGGTTGGTGGTTTTCTTGGTCTCATTTTCCTGTTGGCAAAAACATGGAATATTGCAAAACCAAACGTGGAAATGATATGCTGCTTTGTTTGTGTGTTTAAAAGTTTTTCCACTTAATTCATGTTCCGAAATTATAAAAACTTTTAATGCAATTGAATGATTTAGTCTTTTATTAATACTCTTTATTTGAATTTTTTGTTACACCGTAAAATAGAGCTACAGATTATACGGATGACAAAACATAATGTGGTACTTTTTAGATTGAATTTTTTGAATCCAATTTAAATTGCAATAAATTGAAATCTCTTACGTATCGTTAAAAAAACGAAAAAAAATTATGGTAGTTTAAAATAGCATTACACATTATTTTATTAATCATCATCAGGCTTTTTACTGCGATGTTCACGTTATATAAGTGTTTAAATAAAATTATACTTAATGGCACTGAAAATAAACAAAGATTTATATATTGTGGAGTGCTTATATGTACGATATGAATTTTTTTAAATTAAAATTATCTTGATACACGTAGGCTATAATCAGAGGCGGATTTATAGCTTTACCACCTGTAGGCTATTCAAACCTTCCCCCCCTTCTCCCTTTTAATTCATGTTCTTCATCACCAATTACTCACTTTCGGTTACGCCCTTTCACTTGAACGTGTCATCCTTCGATAAAGCCCGCATACCCCCAGCCCACCCAGGAAAAATATGCCTCTGAATATAATCCTATATTGTTTGTTAATGTTAGTTCACTTGTGTTGTAAGAAGAAATTTTTAATAATCGTTGACTTGAGCCGTATGAGTATCATGTACAAGAAGTTACATATAATGGGCAATGTCTGATTTAATTCTTTTTACTTGAGAGTTGTAATAATAGTAGTACTTTAGAGTTGAAAAAAAACTCAATCAAATCAAAAATCGATTGACATTTGCAGTGGTGACAGAGACAGGGATGCTGTGGGTGTACACAGTACTCCATGGAATGGGTATGGACACCCAGAGAATTGATTCAGAAATCAAAATTTCCTACTTAAAGATCAAGAAAAGGAGTTTCAAACACTTCTGTGCCAGTAAAAGGCGCCGACATGAAGAAAACATTGAGGGGGCTGAAAATTGACATTTATTCCGTACTAGCTGATACCCGGCGACGTTGCCCGCCCCGTAAAAATTGTATACATGTATAGCTTATTAATTATTTCTTAATAAAAAAAAAATTTCTGCATCGAGTAAGAAAAAATTATTTTTATTTTTAAATATTTTAATTAAAAACTTCGGGCAATCGCTTTTGTATAGTCACAATATTTTTTGTTTTTCCATCTGGTGTGCAGATGTACAAATTTTTGGGATTACCAACAGGCGACGTAAAGCTATCCGTGTGAAAAATAGGGCTCAAGTAGGTTGATACCTGTCACTGCAAACGACTGGCGTTGCGCTTTGTTTATTGTCATGGCAAAAGCTAAACGAATCGAGAACCGCAATCGCTTGGAAGACATTTCTTCAGTTATAATTGGGATACGTGGAATAAAAACGTCTTCTCCTCCGGCACATCCAGTTAGAATCGTTGCTTCAATTATTTAATTGTGCAATTTCTTCACGCAGAGTCTGGTGCCATTGCAGAGTGTTGGTGTCTCCAAATTTCTTAAAAGTGTTATAAGTGTTCCGACTTCCAGGGTCAAGTTGTGTGGTTGCACAACCGGAATATCCAAAGAGTTCAGAAATTCTGCAGGATACAGAACTACTGTCTGCGCTGAGTCCGTGACAGTGTCAACCGATTTGTAAGATGTGGAGTCTTCTGGAATAATTTTTAGGATTTTTTCGTTGATCTTCTTCACACTGTCATTTTCCGGTGCCAGAATCACTCTCTCACAAAGCCACTCATGATTTCGGTGATTTTGTTGAATGTTTGGTAAGAGTTTGTTTGCAAGTTCTTGAACTGCCAAAACCCATTTGGGAACGAAATCGGCCTAGTGCTTGGGTCTACTGTAATTCCTCCATTGTTCAATTGGCAAGTTTGATCAACTAATGTAAAAATGGTAGCAGTGCTGAGTCATTTTGCAGTTGAACTCGCATGTTGGTGGATAATGATATTTTTTTAAATTCGTGCCAGAGGGTTGATGATTTGAGACAATCATTGAGTTCATCAGCTGGCGATGAACATTTTTTTCCCAGTTTTGGCGTCGTAGTTGTTGTTCTCTGTTGTTAGTGACGTCATACGTCCAGCTTGTGCAGCGAATATTATTCAAACGCCTTTTAAGCAATTTTTAAATTGAAACTATACCTCTACGATGGGTGGTTGATGAGATAAAGGTCTCATTAGCACTTACAGGACAACCTGTATATAGGCAAGCAAAAATATCTGGCGCTTCCCGGGTTTTCTTCAATTACTGGGAGGATTGGAAAAGTGACAAACCATTATAAAGGAATAAACTGTTATACTGGCTGCATTAAATATGTGGCTAACCATTGTAAAGGCATATACACGTCTGAGACGCATTGCTGGGAACCACGGTAACCAAAATAAACGTTCCGAAAGTGATTGTTGAGGCCCCAAAACCATTGTTGCCCGACAGTTTTTTGCCCATTTCGGGCATTTGCCCAGTTTTGACGAACTTTTAAAGTAGCCTACGGTTCAATCCCGGTCCTGTTTGGTATATATGCAAAATCTGGCGACGATCGGTCTGAAACTGTAGATTTGTATAAAGAGCATACATACATACTTTCACATTTATATATAAGACTAGCTGATACCTGGCGACGTTGCCCGCCCCGTAAAAAAAATTTATGTATGCATAGCTTATTAATTATTTCTTAATCAAAAAAATTTCTGCATCAAGTAAGAAAAAATTACTTTTATTTTTTAATATTTTAACTAAAAACTTCAGGCAATCGCTTGTGGATACACAATATTTTTTGTTTTTCCATCTGGTGTGCGGATATACAAATTTTTGGGATTACCAACACGCGAACAGGCGACGTAAAGCTGTCCGTGTGAAAATCAGGGCTCATGTAGGCCACTGCTAGCACTGCTAATACCTGCCACTACTAACAACTGGCCTTGCGCTTTGTTGATTGCCATGGCAAAAGCTAAACAAATCGGGAACTGTAATCGCTTGAAAGTGAATGGAATTTCTTCAGTGATAATTGGGATACGTGGAATAAAGATGTCTTCTCCTTTGGCACATCCAATTAGAATCGTTGCTTCAATGATGTAATTGTGCAATTTCTTCACGCAGAATTTGGTACCATTGCAGAGTCTCGGTGTCTGTAAATTTCTTAAAAGCATTACAGGTGCTCCAACTTTGGGAATCAAGTTGTGTGGTGGCACACCCGAAATATCCAAAGAGTTCAGAAATTCTGCAGGATACAGAACTGTCTGCGCTGAGTCTATGACAGTGTCAACCGATTTGTAAGATGTGGAGTCTCCCGGAATACTTTTTAGGATTTTTTCGTTGATCTTGTTCACACTGTCATTTTTCGGTGCTAGAATCACTATCTCACAAAGCCACTCATGGTTTGGGTGATTTTGTTGAATGTTTGGGAAGACTTTGCAAGTTCTTGAACTGAGTTTATTTTCCCAAATGGATTTTGCCAGTTGTTAATAAGTCCAGCGCTTTGGTCTACGGGAATTCTTCTATTGCCAAGTTTGATCAACTGATGTGAAAATGATAGTAGTGCTGAGTCATTTTGCAGTTGAACTCGCATGTTACAAATACAAATACAACGCCACAACAGACAAATTGCCCAACGAGGTGGCTGATTTAAGAACATCATGGATCCCCTAGCCCTACCTACTACTGCTACACCACACATACACCCCCCCCCCCCCAGCGGAACCCCCCAACGAATCGGTACATGCGGGAATGTGCGTGTACGTGTAGTGCAACATGACGTAAAGTTTGTTTCTGTGTAATGCTTGTTATGTGTAGTGCTGCCATCTGCCCCCAGTTTTACTAACTATGAGTGAAGTGTTATGGTTGAATGATTTACCGTTGTAGGACTGTTGCTCTCTGTGGCGAGACTTTTTAACGGGGAGATCGGCTCGCATTTGCGCCTTGAAGTTGGGAACCACAGAAAACCAACTTCAGCCGACCACCACTGTGGGGTTCGAACCCGGATCCTCGCATCACGAGTCCGGCACTATTGGTAGATAATAATAATTTTTTAACTTCGTGCCAGAGCATTGAGTTCATCAGCTGGCGTTAAACATTTTTATTCCCAATTTTGTCCTCGTAGTTGTTGTTCTCTGTTGTTAGTGACGTCATATGGCCAGCTTGTGCAGCGAATATTATTCAAACGCCTTTTACGCATTTTTTAAATCGAAACTATACCTCTACGATGGACGGTTGATGAGATAAAGGCAGCATTATCACTTACAGGACACCCTGTATATAGGCTAGCAGAAATACCCGGCGCTTCCCGGGTTTTCTTCAATTACTGGGAGGATTGGAAAAGAGGGACAAACCGTTATAAAGGAATAAACTGTTATAATAACAGAATTGAAGGTGTGACAAACCATTGTAAAGGCATATATTCACGTCTGAAACGCATTGTTGGAAACCACGGCAACCAAAGTAAACGTTCCGAAAGTAATTGTTGAGGCCCCAATACCATGGTTGCCCGATAGTTTTTCGCCCATTTCGGTTATTTGCCCAGCTCTGACGAAGTTTTAAAGTAGCCTACGGTTCAATCCTGGACCTGTTTGGTATATGTGCAAAATCTGGCGACGATCGGCCTAAAACTGTAGATTTGTATAAATAGCATACATACATACATACATACTTTCACATTTATATATAAGACTAGCTGATACCCGGCGACGTTGCCCGCCCAGTAAAAAAATTATATACGTATAGCTTATTAATCATTTCTTAATCAAAAAAATTTCTGCATCAAGTAAGAAAAAATTACTTTTATTTTTAAATATTTTAATTAAAATTTTCAGGCAATCGCTTGTGGATACACAATATTTTTTCTTTTTCCATCTGGTGTGTAGATGTACAAATTTTTGGGATTACCAACACGCGAACAGGTGACAAAAAGGTGTCCGTGAGAAATACAGGGCTCAAGTAGGTTGATACCTGCCACTGCTGGCCTGATACCTGGCCTTGCGCTTTGTTGATTGTCATGGCAAAAGCTAAACGAATCGGGAACTGTAATCGCTTGAAAGTGAATGGCATTTCTTCGGTGATAATTGGGATACGTGGAATGAAGACTTCTTTTTTCACATCCAGTTAGAATCGTTCCTTCAATGATGCAATTGTGCAATTTCTTCACGCAGTGTCTGTTGCCAATGCAGAGTCTCGGTGTCTCCAAACTTCTTAAAAGCATTATAGGTGCTCCGACTTTGAGGGTCAAATTGTGTAGTGGCACACCCGGAATATCCAAAGGTGTTCAGAAATTCTGCAGGATACAGAACTAAATGTCTGTGACAGTGTCACAATAATAATTTTTAGGATTTTTTCGTTTATCTCGTTCACACTGTCATTTTTCGGTGCCAGAATCGCTCTCAGAAAGCCACTCATGGTTTTGGTCATTTTGTTGAATGTTTGGGAAGACTTTGTCTGCAAGTTCTTGAACTGAGTTTAACAACTGGAAAAATCCATCGGGGAACGTAATCGGTCCAGTGCTTGGGCCTACTGGTTGGTCAACTGATGTGAAAATGATAGCAGTGCTGAGTCATTTTGCAGTTGAACTCGCATGTTGGTGGAAAATGATAATTTTTTAACTTCGTGCCAGAGTGCTGATGATTTGAGGCAAGCATTGAGTTCATCAGTTGGCGTTGAACATTTTTATTCCCAGTTTTGTCAGCGACGTCATACGCTTAGCTTGTGCAGCGAATATTATTCAAACGCCTTTTAAGCATTTTTTAAATTGAAACTATACCTGTACAATAAGCGGTTGATGATATTAAGGCCGCATTATCACTTACAGGACACCCTGTATATAGGCTAGCAGAAATACCCGGCGCTTCCCGGGTTTTCTTCAATTACTGGGAGGATTGGAAAAGAGGGACAAACCGTTATAAAGGAATAAACTGTTATAATAACAGAATTAAAGGTGTGACAAACCATTGTAAAGGCATATATACACGTCTGAAACGCATTGTTGGAAACCACGGCAACCAAAGTAAACGTTCCGAAAGTGATTGTTGAGGTCCCAATACCATTGTTGCCACACAGTTTTTCGCCCATTTCGGGCATTTGTACAGCTCTGACGAACTTTTAAAGTAGCCTACGGTTCAATCCCGGACCTGTTTGGTATATATGCAAAATCTGGCGACGATCGGTCTAAAACTGTAGATTTGTATAAAGAGCATACATACATACATACATACATACTTTCACATTTATATATAAGATATCTTATATATAAATGTGAAAGTATGTATGTATGTATGTATGTATGTATGTATGCTCTTTATACAAATCTACAGTTTTAGACCGATCGTCGCCAGATTTTGCATATATACCAAACAGGTCCGGGATTGAACCGTAGGCTACTTTAAAAGTTCGTCAGAGCTGTACATACATACATACATACTTTCACATTTATATATAAGATATCTTATATATAAATGTGAAAGTATGTATGTATGTATGTATGTATGCTCTTTATACAAATCTACAGTTTTAGACCGATCGTCGCCAGATTTTGCATATATACCAAACAGGTCCGGGATTGAACCGTAGGCTACTTTAAAAGTTCGTCAGAGCTGAGCAAATGCCCGAAATGGGCGAAAAACTGTCGGGCAACAATGGTTTTGGGGCCTCAACAATTACTTTCGGAACGTTTACTTTGGTTACCGTGGTTCCCAACAATGCATTTCAGACATGTATATGCCTATACTATGGTTTGTCACATTTTTAACGCTGCCATCATAACAGTTCATTCCTTTATAATGGTTTGGCTCTTTTCCAATACTCCCAGTAATTGAAGAAAACCCTGGAAGCGCCAGATATTTTTGCTTGCATGTATACAGGGTGTCCTGTAAGTGCTAATGTGGCCTTTATCTCATCAACCACCCATCGTTGAGGTATAGTTTCAATTTAAAAAGTGCTTAAAAGGAGTTTGAATAATATTCCCTGCAGAAGCTGGACATATCGCGTCACTAACAACAGAGAACAACAACTACGGCGATAAAACTGGGAATAAAAATGTTCAACGCCAGCTGATGAACTCAATGCTCGCCTCAAATCATCAGCACTCTACTTCACCAAGCACCAACTCTGGCCATATCGCTACATTGCAATTTACTGCCATTAGTGAGATGGGTTGGAAGTGAAGGTGCTGTCTATCGGTGGTCGCCTCGAGTTTGTTAGGACATCAACACTCTGGCACGAAGCTAAAAAATTATCATTATCCACCAACATGCGAGTTCAACTGCAAAATGACTCGGCACTGCTATCATTTTCACATCAGTTGATCAAACTTGGCAATGGAAGAATTCCCGTAGACCCAAGCACTGGACTGATAACGTTCCCAAATGGATTTTGCCAGTTATTATATATATAAACTCAGTTCAAGAACTTGCAGACAAAGTCTTCCCAAACATTCAACAAAATCACCGAAACCGTGAGTGGCTTTGTGAGAGTGCGATTCTGGCACCGAAAAATGACCGTGTGAACAAGATCAACGGAAAAATCCTAAAAATTATTCCGGGAGACTCCACATCTTACAAATCGGTTGACACTGTCACAGACACAGCGCAGAAAGTTATGTATCCTGCAGAATTTTTAAACTCTTTGGATATTCCGGGTGTGCCACCACACAACTTGACCCTCAAAGTCGGAGCACCTATAATGATTTTAAGAAATTTGGAGACACCGATACTCTGCAATGGCAACAGACTCTGCGTGAAGAAATTGCGCAATTACATCATTGAAGCAACGATTCTAACTGGATGTGCTGGAGGAGAAGACGTCTTCATTCCACGTACCCCAATTATCACTGAAGAAATGCCATTCACTTTAAAGCGATTACAGTTCCCGATTCATTTAGCTTTTCCCATGACAATCAACAAAGCGCAAGGCCAGTAGTTAGTAGTGGCAGGTATCAACCTACTTGAGCCCTGTATTTCTCACGGACAGCTTTTAGTTGCCTGTTCGCGTGTTGGTAATCCCAAAAATTTGTACATCTACGCACCAGATGGACAAACAAAAATATTGTGTTTCCACAAGCGATTGCCTGAAGTTTTTAATTAAAATATTTAAAAATTAAAGTAAATTTTTTTTTACTAAATGCAGAAATATTTTGATTAAGAAATAAGTAATAAGCTATATATATGTAAATTTTTTACAGGGCGGGCAACGTCGCCGGGAGTCACCGTAAGGGACTCAAACCCTTACGTAGGAGGCGGAATGGTTCATTGCATTGTATATTCATTAGTTATTTATTAGGGGGGGGGGGTCTCAAATCGCATCAGCCGCCAGGTTCTGGCGCCTATGGCCGGTAGCCGGAGTGTTTGAATATTATTTCGACATAATAATTCAAGGTGATTTCAAATGTACATTCTATTGCGGAAAAAATAATTTAAAAATAAGACTTGTCGCAGCTGTTATAAATAAAAATTAGATACATTGTATATAAAAAATTCCTCAAAGGTGCATTGATTCCTCTACATTGATATTGTGATGACAGTAATAGTGAATTATGTAAATTGCGCTGGGAGGGGGCACATGGATCTCTATTTATTAACTTGATGATGATCGCCCCGACGCCCCTTGCCGCAAAAAATGGAAATCCTCCGACAGAAAGCGGGAAGCGTAGCTTATACAGTGAAAATTAAAGTTTAGAAATTTATTTAATAAATAATTTATTATCTTGGTGTGCTCCCCTACGCCGTGTCCGGAAAATTCACCGCCAGCAATTCACCGACAACAATTCACCGCCGGAAAATTCACCTACCAACAATTCACCGCTAGGAAAATTCACCGACCAACAATTCACCGCCATGCAATTCACCGCTATCAAAATTCACCGACCAACAATTCACCGACAACAGTTCAATGCGAGGGAGTGAGCGATTGAGTTACTGAGTGAGTGACCGAGTGAGTCAGTGATTGAGTGACCGAGTCAGTGACTGAGTGACCGAGTGAGTCAGTGATTGAGTGACCGAGTGAGTAAGTGATTGAGTGACGGAGTGATTGATCCAGTGACCGAGTCAGTGATTGAGTGACCGAGTGAGTGACTGAGTGACCAAGTGAGTGACTGAGTGACCGAGTGAATGAGTGACCCAGTGAGTGACTGAGTGACCGAGTGAGTGAGTGACCCAGTGAGTGACCGAGTAAGTAAGTGACTGAGTGACCGAGTGAGTGAGTGACCCAGTGAGTGACCGAGTGACCGAGTAAGTAAGTGACTGAGTGAGTGAGTGACCCAGTGAGTGACTGAGTAAGTAAGTGATTGAGTGACCGAGTGAGTAAGTGATTGAGCGGGTGAGTGAGTGATCCAGTAGTGACTGAGTGACCGAGTGAGTAAGTGATTGAGCGAGCGAGTAAATTGGGTAGTGAGTGAGGGAGTGAGTGAATTGGTAAGTGAGGGAGTGAGTGAATGGTCAGTAAGTGAGTGAGGGAGTGAGTGAATTGGTAAGTGAGGGAGTGAGTGAATGGTCAGCAAGTGAGTGAGGGAGTGAGTGAATTGGCTAGTTAGTTAGTTTTTAACCTAGTAGTGTCACAAATGATTAAAAAATCCGATTGTTCCGAAAACGTATTTATGATGAAGTGTAGATTTGAAGACACTTGGATCGGGCGTCCTCTTCGTCGTGGTGGTCGTCGTCAGCCGCGCTTTGACATTTGGAACTGCTTTCAAGGAACGCGTAACGATTTCCCTAATACCAACAATTCTATAGAAGGATGGCATCGAGCGTTCCAACAGCAATTATCTGCTCACCACCCAGATATATGGAAGTTCATCGGTGCCATAAAAAGGGAACAGAGATTGAATGAAGTTCGGATGGAGCAAATTGTAAGTGGACAAAACCATCACATTTATTAGGAGAAAGAAATACCGGGACTCTGCGCAGAGATTAAAGAATTTACCCTTCACCGAATTCGCAAATTTTATGGGGTCCCAGACTGGATATACCTTGGGTTCCCACTATCGCAAGGACCCCTGGAAATGAAACCTTTTAATTTCCCCATGAAGGTATATGTGCATTCCCCCGGGTACCCCGACCCTGTATGTTGGGAGCACTGGTGATATATGTATATTTTACGTATACGTACCTCTCGGCATGACCCCCATGAGGGCAGGGCTGACAGGGGCCGGAACGTTTCTTATCGCTTTTTGATATTTTCACACTATAAATTAAGCACAGAGGGACCCGTGAAAAAGCTGGTTTGGGAGTCCGCCATCCATTTCAGCTTAGGGGACGTGCTGTAGGATGTGGGAAACTCGGGGTACATGCACATTACTTGGTCCCGATGTGTCAAATGGGTCCCGATATATGCAAGAGTTAAATGAAAACTTGACCCCAAAATCGTAACCGACTTCCGTAACACAAAAACGTAACAGATTTCCATCACTCAAAAAACGTAACAGATTTCCATCACTCAAAAAACGTAACAGATTTCCATCACTCAAAAAACGTCACCGACTCCCGTAATAAAAAAATCGTCACTAATTTCCGTTGCATAGGAAGTATATATATACGTATATAGTAAATATAGAGTACATATACTAGATACGCACTAAGGCGGGATTCCTGAAAGTTCATCACGTGAAATCGCGGGTAACAGCAGGTTCAGCATAAAATAAATCCATTGGTCAGCGATGTTTTTTATAATATCAAAGTGATAACAGGAGATGATTTTAAGCATTTTTAGGAAGTTAATTCATCGCGTATACACTTACTTTATTATCTTTTAATTCTGTTATTATCCCCCTTTTAACATTTCATTAGAAGTTTCTGAGTAAAACCGAGTTAATGGAATTTTGTTGAATATACTATCTTGTATTGGGCAACAGCAATTCGTAATTTATACAAATACAAGGCCACAACAGGCAAAATGCCCAGCGAGAAAAAGATGCCCACAATAAATATGGATGTCATATATTTAAAAAATACAGCAACCCGAATCCGTATCATCTGAATTTCTTCTCATAAAGTCATTATTTAAACTTTCCGCCATATCTTTAGGACATGGCACTTACTCACTCAATAGATCACTCACTCACTAGATCGCTCAATCACTCACGGACTGACTTACTCGCTCATTGAATCAGTAACCCACTCGCTCACTGAATCACTTACTCACTCGGTCACTCAGTCACTCACTGGGTCACTCACTCACTCAGTAACTCAATCGCTCATTCCCTCGCTAACTGACTCGCATCGAACTGTCGTCGGTGAATTGCATGGCGGTGAATTGTTGGTCGGTGAATTTTCCTAGTGGTGAATTGCATGGCGGTGAATTGTTGGTCGGTGAATTTTCCTAACGGTGAATTGCATGGCGGTGAATTGTTGGTCGGTGAATTTTCCTAACGGTGAATTGCATGGCGGTGAATTGTTGGTCGGTGAATTTTCCTAGCGGTGAATTGCATGGCGGTGAATTGTTGTCGGTGAATTTTCCGGCGGTGAATTGTTGGCGGTGAATTTTCCGTAAACCCCCCTACGCCCCTCATTGCGAGAAATGGAAATCCCGACAGAAAGCGGGAGATGCGGCTTATATGGTGAAAATTAAATTTTAGAAATTTATTGAATCGCAAGTTATTTTCTTGATACGTTCTAACGTCCCTCGATGACTTCAATTAATACTTTTCTTCATTTGTTAAACATTAAAATAGAGATAGGGAGGAGGAACATTTCCAATAAATGAGAGAAAAAAAAAATTGTTCCATTTTTTACCCCTAAAGCAAATACCCTATTTATAAGTTCATAACAAACATTTGAATTTTAAGGCTGTTCAAATTTTTCGCGACGAAATGACTCCGCGACAAATTTGTACCGCGTCGAGTTTGTAGCACGGCGAATTGACACTGCGACAAATTGAACGTGACGAATTGACCTAGACCAATCTGGGCCCAGTAAATTCCCATTGGGAAGAGAAAAAATAACTAAGTTAATATAATGAATTTTTTATTCGTTAACTATTATTTTTCCTAGTTAATAATCAATCTGTTGGATGGAAGGAAAAAATAGTGCGGTGAATATCACTATTTTTTTAAATATAACTATACGGAAATATTTCCACAGATATTTTGGTCTCGCTTTCCTCCCTACATTTTTTCCGGCGGCACATGAGCGGAAGCATCTCCCAAAGAATCAAATACCAAGTTTATCAACGAGCCCCCCCCCCCCGTCTCACCGTCTAAATTTGTATTATTAGCATAGGTGGGTGGAGGTGGAAAATTCCTCTCCCCTCCCAATTTGAATAGCCTTTTTTGTATGAATATTTGTTGGTTTCATATTTTTTACACAAGAAGAAGCATAATTCATAATTCACAAAAAAATCCAGCATACCAAACATTCGATACGCTTCCAGTATGGAAATACTGACGGTACACAGAAAATTAATAAACAAGTAAAGGTTGCTAATTTTCCCACTGAAACAAACATACCTGATGTTTTTTTGTTTTTATTAAATAGTCAAATACATTTCCCCACACACACACGAGGCATGATAAATTAGCGTAAAACTCAAAATGTAAATCCTTTTCGGTTTGGAATCGCACGTGCCGAAGAAAAAAGTTCGAAGCGGGAAATTTATGAAAATTATTCATTACTTGCTGTTTTCATTTGATCGTCCATACCATTTTGAAGTACGTCAATAACTAACATCAATAATAACTATAAGTACGTCACTAACTATACATCAACGATTCTGGTGATATTTTTGATCTCACTACGGTTTTTTTTACAGCGAAAACAAGACCTTCGACGGCCATCTTGAAATCACATTCAAGCGAGCAGAGCAGCGAAATCAAAATATCTTGATTTCGTTGCTTTCTTGGTTCGTTGCGGAGTTCTCTCGTCCTGCTGTGGTGCGCGCCACACTATACACAGGCGCATTGGAATCTATGTGTTTGCTTTCGCTACCACGATCTCTTCCTCCCCTCGTTGCGTTGCTCGCCGCCTCGCTATTTTCAGCCTTATGTATAACATTTTTATAGGACATACATTTACCCAGAAATGAACTGTCAACTTTATCAGAAAATGTCTCTCTCCTGAAAATTGGGGGAAACTGTTTTTTTTTTCCTTTGTAGGCACTGATAGCCACATGATTCAACCGTAACCGTAGAGTGTAATGTTTCGTATGTGCCCCCCCCCCACTTCCGCAGCGAGTATTTCTTACAGCCGGTCCACAGTAAATTTTCAGTGAAGAAAAACAGAAAAAATGATGAGATATATGTACCGGGTTAGAGCCCTGCTAGTCCCCCATGTGTGTCTGAGGGGTCATAACTGTTTTACTTGCACCACAAATAACAAGCTTAACAGAAATAATGATGCAAGTATGGAGTGATATATCAGATCATGGAGTGATATATCAGAAGATGACGCATAAACAGATGCATGTGTCCAGTACCTGACCCTTTTGATTGTATGGTAAACAGGGATAGTTGGAAGTCGAATTTTTCAGCACCACTTAGAATACGAAACACGCTGACAAACAGTCTCTGACAACATAAATATGTTAAAGCCGCACATACACTCACGTCACTCGTTCAGGCAAGTACCTATTTTCGTTGGAAATTTTGCAATGTTTACAAATGTATACGGTTAAAAGTAGTAGCAGTAGTCTAAAGGCCCGTTTACACGAGGCAAGTACGATACACTGTATGCAGACGATAAGGGCCGTTTACACGGCTTTAGTTGGCAAGTGCACAAGTGATTTAGTTGGTAAGTGAGATAAGAACGGTTCTATTTTTTCGGGTTAAGTAGGCCCATGCGCATGTGCCAGTGGGCGTGACCTGCCGCTCTTGGAGGGGTCTTTTTGATCTCTTACGGAGGGGTTTATTTTGATCTCAAGCGGGAACTTGTTCATGCTCCGTTGTCTCCTGAAGTTTCGCTAGAATTCCGCGGAAATATTGGATGGTGAGGTGGCCAGAGGACACAATCTTCAAGTTTGTTGAAAAATATCTTCGCCATGAATGTTTGTTGAACTATAGAAATGAAAATTACCTTAACAAACTAGCTAAAAATTATTCGATGTTGGAAAAAGCTATGGAATAGCTTTATATATAGTTTTATATATTCTGTCGACGTGATGTCAGGAGTTGAAAAAATTTGAAGATTCAGAAATATATATCAGGTGTGGAGGATTCATATATTAAAAACTGGAGGAGGGTTTCGAATATTTCTCTCGTCCAGAACGAATTTGCTGCCATCTGTTGTAAAAATACATGATCAAATATTTAACATAAAGATATCATCTCTATAGATTAAATTAAAAAATAATAATTTTGAAATTTTGGAAATAATTTTTATGTTTAATGAATTTTGAATTTTTATTATTTAATTTTTAACCCTTAGAATTTCCTACGAATGCCAAGAATCGTCTCCCATATTTTCGGCTTACATAATTCATATAATTTATCTCCTCTTTATCTTCGATTAAAATATCATATAATCGATATTTACAACTTAGAGGAGAAATAGAGAAATCTTATGTTTCTTCTCGATGACTTACATAAGTTTATATGTTATGTATTCTTTTTTCCCCTCTTGGGTAAGTGAAAGTGAATAAATTTATATTCTTTAAACAATATATATAATGTGGCTCTGATCACAGTATTCGTAAGTTAAATCACAGTATTCGTTACGAAAGCTATGAGCTTAAAAAAAGCACCTCTCTAAATGCCAGATAAATAAAAAATTGTTACTATTATTCTCCCGCGCGTTGTGCGTCTCTCTCTCTCTCACTCCGTGAATTTGAGTAGACTGAAGTGCGCATGCGCTAACTGCGTTCACCTCCGTAAAAATTATGCAATTGAGCGTCTACTTACCACTTATCGTGTGGACACTTTCAAGTAGAATCGGTAAGTTAAAATTAAGTTACCAACTAAAGCACTTGTCTCGTGTAAACGGGCCTTAACACTCGTGTTTTGATATGTCTTTCGATTTCATCGCTTGTTGTCTCAATCAACGGATTTTCTAGAAGAAGCGAAAAGATTCAATACAAGAAATGTTATGACTTAATTAATGGTGCACAACCTTTTAAGTCTGCTGACCAGAGATGTGATATTTCTGCTAGTCCCGGGCTAGAAACTGGTATACATAGTATGACCATATAGACCAGTGATTCCCAATGTGGGCGTTAACATCCCCCTAGGGGAGTGGTAGAAGCTACGGGGAAAACATAGGATTCTATGGGTTAGATTGCGTTGGGGTGGGGGGGGGGTCGATGAGAGAAAAAAATTCCTGAAGAAGGGGCGATGGGACAAAAAAGGTTGGGAAACTATGATATAGACCATATTTTACGGAACGTATTCCCGTAATGTTTTGCCATCCACTTTGTTTTTTAATTTTTGCCATGTATTTTTTTTCTTTTTGTTTACGTATTTTCAACGAAGCTCTCGAATCTTTATTCTTCACTGAAATGAAGGATTGAGATTATTTTCAGAACATATGAAATATATTATAACTGACTTAAATTATTAAAATTAATTATAGTATATATATATAAATATGTTCATCTCGCATACTTGTCAAGCATTATTG
Source organism: Pholcus phalangioides (assembly GCF_987345545.1). NCBI lineage: Eukaryota > Metazoa > Arthropoda > Arachnida > Araneae > Pholcidae > Pholcus > Pholcus phalangioides. The sequence goes on from NW_028301607.1 coordinate 18,334,696, forward strand.
TTTTGGTTGATTACATTTTAATCTATTGCGACTCGTAATGGCCTCCCTCTATTTCCCATCGTTGGAAATTTTTCATCAATTTTAGCGATAGTTGGTAACTTTACTTGCATTTAACAGTTATTTTGGCGATAATTGGTGATGTCCGGTGTGGAACCCGATTTTCCGTATTTTTATGAAAAGATAGAATATGTGGTCAGCCTTTTACTACTGATACTTTTCTACTGGAACACTTTTCGCGGGGTGGATGCAATCTCTTGGCGGACAGCATTTGAGCCGCGGACCGAAGGTTGTGCACTCCCTGGTTCAGATGATCCTATAGCTTCAAAACCGTATGGCCTTAATTTTTATCTATTCTTGTATTTTTTCGTGCATTTGCAAAATAGGCGCGTGTAATTAATAAAGAAACTGTTATAAACCATTCAGAATATATATATAGTTACCAATAACTTCGTTTATTGTAGATGTAGATCTTTATTCAAAACTTACCGATTAAAAATTCAGTTAATCAGTCGATCGATCGATTACAATTTTTCGATTGACTATTGAAAATTTTAATTGATTTTAATCCATGGTATCTATACAGTGTAAAAGTCCGTTATAACGACTAAGGCTTATAACGACAATCTATAACGAGTGATTTGCAGGTGAGAGTATGTAAAGCGCTAATGTTGAATGAATGAATGAACGCCAGAACTTTGAACTTTGCCACTGGACTTATCCTGTTGCCGAGATTTCTTCCAGCCCATCTTCGTGGCAGTCTTGGACACTTTGAGCTAATGTTACAAAAAACATCCGCTTAAAACGATATGCCCGTTATAACTACAATTTTCTTCGTGATTGTGAGCTATAGCTATAAAGGACTTATGTTGTATATTATTGGTTTTTGGAATATTCTTCAATTTTCGATTGCGTAATAATACAGGGTGTTTCAAATAGAGTCATCCGATTTAAAAAAGTCATAACTATTCTGCTTTTAATCCGTTTTGATCAAATAATATATAGGTAGGAAGAGAGAAATCTCGAGTTTCACGCAGTTTCCGACAGGTAGAGCTAACGCTCTTCCTTCGGCCGTCACTTCGGTGTTTGTCAACATGGCGATTGCACAACAGAAATGTGTTCTAAGCTTCAGAGTATTAGGCGATAGTATAAACAATTCCAAGACACGGGTTGTCTGCATAAAGGGAAATCCCCTGCATGTCAGACGAAAATGTGGAGCACATCTGCACGTAGTCCACAGAAATCCACTCGCAGTGGATGCACACGTGCTCGCAAAAGTTTAGGAGGAATTTGACTACCATATAGACATGTCGTGCATCCCAAGGTGGACATATTGAGCACCTTTAATTTGATTTGTAAAAAAAACTTTGATTAGCCATGTAATATGAAATTAATCTTAAGTGTCTATGTTCAATATTTTTCGTAATATACGCATTTCAAATCGGGTGATTCTTTTGGAGCTCAAGAGAATTTGGAATTCTCTATTGAAAGTCAATTTATTTACTATAATTATGTTGTATAGCTGGCAAAACTGGCAAAAATCCAGAAAAATGATTAAACTTTTTTATGCTGATTTTAACACATGAACACGTGATTAATATTTTTTGTAAGCATAAATTTTATTTAGGTTATTCTATAGATTTATATGAAATATTTTCAATAAAAAAACTTGTTCTTTGCTACATATGAAAATCTTTGTGTAAAAATTTCCCTCCCGGTTTCTCACATAAATGTTTTATGTTGTTTTTTTAAAAGAAAATCCACTGCTCATGATTTTTCTTTTCTTTCGAATGTAGTTGGAAATCTAAACTAGTTTCAAAAATCGCGACAGAATTATTGTATGCCTTTAATATTACCTTTCGGATTCGTTTAAGCAACTATCCTCTAACTTTAAAACATACCATGTTTCCGTTCAACTTCGATGAGAGTACACAAATGATACTTTTATCCGGGGTATTTCTTCGTTGATGAGATATTGTTTTCCCCATGACATACAGGCATTCCTTGTTCAGAATTCTAGGGAACTGATATTCCAGGAGAATGCTATGTACCAACTACATTCCCACTCTCGTGAAACAATCAACGTTTAATTCATGTTTAGTTTCCAAAATTTATATTAAAAAACAAAAGGTTCTAGTTCATTACCAATTTTTATTTTTATATGCAGTTCACACTGAGCATATTCTTTTTGACTTTCTTTAGTAGCTTACTTACTCTTAGCATTTTAATGAAGTTTTTGCATAAAGACATTCTTCTTTTCAGGGAAAATTCCGGAACTCTTCCTTCAAGGTATTCTATGTTTTACTTATTTCAAGTATCTTGTTATCTTTACAGTCCATACACTGACACTGCTTACTAAAAATAATTTTTGATAGATAGGTTTACCATCTGGTGGGTGCTTCCCTCATTATGTGTGTGATTGTTATACTCATTAGTGTTTGCATATGATACCCAGTTTCATTCAATCGTTTAGTATGCCTCAGTTTTAAGTATTCTGTAAGGATTTATTGCTTATGTTTATTCTGTATTTGCTATCATGTAGAAGATTCTATGAACAAAGGAACGTTGTTTTCAAAAATGAATCAAAATTTGTATGAATCGTAGTTGTATCGTATTAATGTTCGACAGTTAAAACTCATTAATACAGCGTGACTTTACGAATCCGTATCCATTAAAAAACAAAATCCAATCTATATGAGCGTTAAACAAGTGGTTCTCAAACTGGGGTTACATGCCCCTCCCCCCCCCCCCCACCTTTCCTCGGGTAGATGTGTCGACCTGAAAAAAACATTGAAGGGGAGCTGGAAATCATCATTCGTCCTGTATATACGGGACTCAAGTCCATGCTCAGACGGAATGGTGCGTTGCATTATATAGGGGAGGGGCTCGGTTTCCCTCACAAAATTTATTGGGGGGGGGCTGAAATAGTCTCTTGCCCCCCACCTATGGTCTTGGGATATATTCTAAGAGGACCACAGGTGAAAATCATATGAAAGGGGAGCCATGAAAAATGATGAACGTCTTGAAAGCAGTGAAGAAATAAGCTTTCCAATGATATATGGTGGAGAAAAATACAGCTAATTTTAGAATCCAGCAGCGTTGTCATGTTCCATAGAACCAGAGCCACCATGATTGAGCATGGCCCAAGGCTTTATGTCCATGGTGGGAGGGAGGCTTACATGAATCTGGTACATATGATCTTCGAGTGCAAATATGTAAGTACATATGTACGATGTTACTTACTTTCAGCCGGGGTTGAGTTTTGACGTCAAAAATTGGATTAGACTGTCAAAACTGGTTTAAACCATCAAAAACTGTGAAAAACCTAAACGAATGTTTTTGGATAATGTTTTGAGTACAGTAGAGGTATATAACAGAATGGAACTTACTTTCCTGTATATTACTATGTTTTATTTTTAAACATTAATTTATTACAATAATCAAAGTAAAATATTAATTATAATTTAGAATTTTGAATTTTTTTGACATAAAGAGAGTCTAAAACATAAAAAATGTAATTTTGTGGTTTATTTATCTAAACTACTCATTACATGTGTTCAATTTGCTAATCGAAATAGAGCTGTATATTCAAAATATGTGTGATAGGGGGTCAGGGTTAGGTTTTGATATCAGAAATCATCTCATTATTAAAACTTATTGTCAATGTTGTCAAGTAGTTTTTTTAACTTTATAGATATGTTAAATAACAAAACACTTACTTTTATGTAGACTAAAGTGTTTTAATTTATACAAAATATACCTGGTTTTGTATAAATTAAAACCAGGCAAAGTTTCTCATTTTTGTGATAATAAAGTGTTTTATATTTTCAATTATATATAATTACTGAGGAAAAAAAAAATATACATATATATTGATATTTAAATTTTCTCATGTGCCCAAAATTTTATTCCACGTAAAAAATTTCGCGCAGCTTTTGTTTATACACTAATTAAACTCATATATTCTCAACTAGAAAATTTCTTGTCTCAGATTGTATAAATTCAGAATTTTAAAGAGTATTTTCAATCATAGCAGAGCTGGCAGGACTTGATACTTCAAAGCATTGTTTTGCACGTTTAGATACAGCTTCAATTGGAAAACCATTGCATTATAAATGCTAGTAAATGTACCATATCATAGGCAAACTTGGTTATTCTTATTTTTTCACTAAGAATAAGTTACAGGAGTTTCTTAAGCATCATATACATGCCAGCACTGTCAAATTAAATAACATTTTAGTCCTATAATTTAGTATTTTGATTGCAAGAATATTCTTATCTTATGCACAATAAAGGTATTTTTTCAAGTATCAGTAATTATCAAGGAGTAATTTAGTAACAGAAATCAGCATTACATATATGGTCTAAAAGAACGTTTAATCGTTTAAGCACCCATCCGTTACGAAAAGAGTACAGCATATGGTTTATATCAATACACATATATAAGCAGTTAAGGAAATTTTGGTAGGTCAAGAATTACCTTGAATTGAAGAATATCAAATCATTTCATAATTATTCCTTCGACGTTTATGCTATGCCTTATTCAAATTGTTCATTTTATAAGGGTAAACAGACATATATGTTGTCCAAAATAATTTTGTAGAAAGTAAAAAATTGTTAATTTATTATTTTTAATTTATTATTTTTTAGAGAGAGAAAAGGCTTTTATTTGTATGAATAAAATACATACAATGAACATAACAGAAAAACAACACAACACATAAACTGTACACAAACTGAATACAAGAGTATGATCTCCCAAGGGACCTATGCTAGGGTCACCAACCGTCCTCCTTTTTGATGTCATTTCAAGCGTCTTCCTACGGTTCGGACAATTCGTCTTTTTGTCCCCTTTTCCAGGTTTCCTTGATTATTTTTCTTTTTTTCTGGGCAAATTTTTTCCCCACTTTGAAATATATTTCTTAATTGATATGAATGTTTTGTGTTCCCCCCTCCCCCCACACACACACACGCATTCACAAATATAACCGTCAAAATTCCCAGAATTTTTTTTCCGTTTCTGCTTTTTTTTTAGCAGTTCTGAAAAACTATTGTTGGGAAAAATTATTGTTGTGGCCGGTTTTTTATTCGTCGGAATAGCGTCATCTGTTGTGAACTGTTTCGAAACTGGTTACCCTACCTACGTTCGTCCAGAGCAGATCCATAAAAATAACACCAAAAATTTTTCGCGGGGCAATACATCATATGATTTTACAATCATATTAAGTATTTATTCTTTGTATAATATAGTCACTTTAAACATTACATGCAGTACACGTGTGTATTTCCAGTGGGAATTTTCATATTGAAAATCAATATTTGAGGTCTTTGACGTGACAGTTCAAACCGTCAAAAACCTGCCAACCCTGCTTCCAGCTAAGTATGTGGTCCCAAAACATCACTTTTTGACGGGGATCCATGATACACTTGGTTGATGCAATGAGTGAAACTAAATTAGGTAGCCGATGCAAGAAAGAAAAGAAAAGATTATGCAATAAATTTAAATTCGTTATAATTTTTCGTACATGGTTTTTTTAATAATATTATTTGGAAGCATTTTCCAAATTACTACGTAGTCGAAAATGTCTTACAATCGCAGCATTCTTGTTCATAGTACATCAGTGATTCCCATATAAAGTACCACGGCGCAGTAATACTACTTAACCGTGCATGCACCTCGTACATATTCCTCTACGGTCGACACATGCTGGAATTTATGTGTGCGTGCGGCTCTAACGTATTTATGTTGTCGAAATACGCTTGTTTCGTGTTCGTGCTGTCATCTGTCTTCCATTTACTGGTCTTTAAAGGTGGCAATGCTTGAGTTTTCATGTTATGTCAGTATCGTACCACGACGCAATCATTTATTCATACCATAACGACAATATCACAGACGTAGACGCTCATTGTTAATGATATTTTAGGGAAATCGAACGAAAGAAATAATGCAACATTTTTTTTTCGATTATGACAGATACTATAGGAAGCCAAAATCGGTCACAGCAGTTTCGATTAATCAGCAAGTGCTTATTTTGATGCAAACCACACTTCCGAATAGCTGGGTGTGGAAAAGTAGAGACCATACCGCTTATCCAGTCGGACATGCTCTGTCACTTGAATGCCCCGTGTTTAACCTTAAACTACACATTTCTCTCGAAAAATTGGAACAGCCCAAAAACTCCCGGGCGTAATTCATGAAATGCTCTAGTTGGAAAGCCCAATCTTTGTACTTTTGAATCGCATGTCTATTGAATTTTACGTTTGAAGATGAGTCTTCATTTTTTTATCCGTGATGTTAGATTGAAAGATATACAGTAAAATCTCTCATTTGCGGTCACCGACGTAGACAAAAATATTCGTCCGTAAAAGAGGGCTGAGCGTGAATCAAGGGGTATGAAATGCATACTTTTATTATAAAAGGAGAAAATATCATTTTGGCGTAAAAGAGGGGTGACTGCATCTGAGGGGTGTCCATTAAGAGAGATGTTTTACTGTACATATACTATCATGAACGACGTATAATAGTATTTAGAGACAACTAGTCCAGTATTTCTCAAACTTTTGTCACCCGTCGATTCCCAGAATAGTCTGGGGGGAAAACCGCATCAAAGCAATAGATAGGTAATCATCAATGTCAACAGCTCGCCATAACACCTTTGAAAAATGTTGGCGATGCACCTAGAAGCCGCCATGTACATTCTGAGAAACACTGCAGTAGTCGAACAAGTTGAGAAGTGATAAAATAAAAAAATTCATATATATTCATATAAAATATAAAAATATCACAGTACTTTTTTTATCTATGTAGATATGTTCTAATCCTTTCAAACTAAAAGGAAAATTATTTTGATATATCAAGAACCATTCGATTTGCTCAATTTTTTACCACCGATATGCTCAGGAAAAATGTCTTAGGAGATGTAAATGCAAATTACAGTATACAGTAAAACAGGGCTTCCAAACTAGAGCATTTCAATTACTAAACTCGAAAGCTTCTGGGATGTTCTAATTTTTATTTTTTCTATTTTTGGTATACAGTATGTACAAAGATCTCGGTTACGATGTGAGTAATATTAATTATTTTCAAGTGACATGCTAAGTTTGTAAATTTAGTGGGATTCCGGAGCAACAAATCACCGAATATGGCAGCCCAAAAAACGAAAAAAATTCCTCTAAATGGTGTCTGTTTCAGTATGTACCTTTATTATTCCGTATTATACTCTGTTATTTTCCCCGCCTTTTTGTGCAGTTGTTTGGTTGTATCGGTTCCATTCAGTCGCGTTCTTTTTGCTCATGTCTAAATAAACCTTGTAACAGGCAAGCTGTTAACGAGGATGTACAGTAATACTTTTATTCACGAGACACGTGAGATTTAAGTTGTATCGAGAGACGAAGACATTCTCGAGGAGTTCGATTTTAACCTTCATGATGAAGGGTTGTGAGTTTCGCATGTTAATGAAAAATAAAGGAATGCTTCATGTTCGCCGCTTCGTTTACACCTCACCAACCGTCACAACCTCTTATATTATTATTCGAAATCTTGCGTTTTACATTATATCGGCACGTCATCGAAGGTATAAATTTTTTGCTTTACCAGATGCCTTTGACGCCCGAAGCCCGAACAGGGACTCACTGAATATAAGCCCAGTAGCTCTGTAATCTTTAGCAAATTTTTAATAAATCCTTGTCCAAACATCCATCATGGCGAACGAATTCCTCGAAGACATTCTTGAGGCTTGCCGATATGGTTTTGATGTCCTCGTGGACGAACTCGATTGCACTTTCGATTATGTTGGATTGTTGTGATCATGGCTTTAGCTCTGCCTCGATGAGCGACAACGTTCTCGGTTGTCATGATTACAGGGCTATTATATGCAGTGATTCCTTGTTCGGGCGCCAAAAAATTTAATCCTTTGACGAACTCGCCGATATAATGAAAAACGCAAGGTTTCGAATAATAATATAAAAGGTTTATTTAGACATGAGCAAAAGAACGATTGACTCAAGCCGATACAACCAAACAACTGACTAATAAGGCGGGAAAAATAACAAAATCTATGTTGTCAGGATTCTCGAACAGTTATGTGGTCTGTGTGACCAAGATAAATATCATTGTCCTCTGTGCGACCAAATCTTTTTCGATTGTTCACTTCCACATCAAGAGACCATCCCTCATATCATGACATTATAATTGATTGCTATTCTTCTACCTCTTTGATCCATCTAATCTATCTGTACTATAGAGATTATGTAACATATAAGGCCGACATGGTTTAAACGATAGTCACAATTTTTTGGATAAGAGATCAACATAGATTGGTTAAAAGCATGAATTTAACCAATCCGTGTCGATCTCTTATCATAAAATTGTGACTATAGTTCCATGACCATGTCGGTGAATACCGCCCTTAGTGTATGTGATAGATGCAAAAAAATATTTGTTTTAAATCTTTTTTATATTTTTATACTGTTTAAAAATCGTATGAACTAATTTAGTTCATTGAGACGAAAACTTGGCTTCAGTATAACGTTGACCATGTTCAACGTCATCTCGCCTATAACGTCAGTTTTTTCAAGTCCTGCTAGTGTAATTGGTAAAAATATTTATTCGTTATTAAGTCACCCCGCTGATGAAGTCCTTTTTTTTATTCGGTCTCCAAGGAAGATGTCATACCGAAGCCTGGCTGCAATATCAATTAAGACAGTCGTTTTCGACGGTTTGTCGCGTGGCACTTTAGAGAACATATAGATCTGAAAATGTTACCGCCAAAGTCGTCAGATATTCTTTTTCATAACTTTGGATTTTCGCACAACAAAAAGTTTGTGTATAGAATACAAAATTTGAAAAACTCAGCCCATCCAGGGCCGCCTTAAGAGCATCATGGGGCCCCATTCCAGGTGATTTTTCTGAGGCCCTACCAGGTAAATTCTAGAAAATTAGAAAATTTCAACCAAATCTAATTTTTGTGAGGCCCTTTTTTCTTGAGCCCCCCCCCCCCCCACCCAGCCGTGCTCTGGTGTGCCCATGCGGTAAGACGACACTGAGCCCGTCGCATCGTTTGACAAGCTGTACTCGCTAAAGACTCCAAAAACAGCTGTGGTAGTTTCCAAACTTGATGAAAATGAGTAAAAATGTAGGTCGAAAGTTTATTATCCGTTATATATAACATATTTGATGATTTGGATGAGAAAAATGACTAGTTCAGTGTTTTATAAATACTTTCGCCGCAGACCATTTTTCCTTAGTTAACATACATTGTGTCAATCACTTTAATCATTACCATTAACAATCGTTACAGTTTTAACAAAAGTTAACAAATATGGCAGTATATCAGGCAATAGTAAGATGTCCATTCACTTGAAATTATTCTTTTTCAAATATGTGAACGTCGTTATTGACATTTTTTTGTAATTTCAAGGGAAAAATAACAGAAAAAAGTTTACATTTGAAAAAGGAAAAATTTTTCCCCATTCCTATATATCAATTTTGTGGAAGCTCGTGAATAATGCTGAACACGTTCACAAAGTGCCAAGTAAATTTAACTTTTGGAGTAATTTATAAGTAATATATTCGGAGTAATATTTCTTAAATATCGGACACCTCACTGAATTGGCCGTATTTTAAACGCTCGTATCATCTAGTGCAAGACAGAAGTTTTTTGTTACAGATTCATACACGGTGGCCAGATGTCCCGATTTTTTACTAACTAATGCACTGTCACGAAGAATGCTTTCGGGACATCTGTTTGTTTTGGTTTTTTCTTCACGTAATCAAAGATTTAATGAAATGCAATTATTTTTAAATATTTACCTGTTTCATTTTGACATTTTGAGCTACTACAAAAATCACAGTAAAAAAAAATTTATATGTATATATTTGTTTATTTTACTGTTTCCATATTCGCGGTTATCCTATACGCGGTTTTTTTCCCTTCATCGGAATTTTTTTTAAACACTCAGAAATCATCATTCATGTGTTTTGTTTACAAAATTTGAGTTGTGCATGTTTAGGATGGCTCGTTAATGACATTACTGTCATCACTAGAGCCATGGCAGCTCCCAAGAGAGAAACCTTGGGTCGAATTAACTTTTGGGCCCGATGGGCGCTAAAGGACACAACCATTTCTACAGAGCCAACTGAAGAGACTTTTTTTTTTTTTCAAACCGAGCACAACTCAGGTCTATTGCCATAGGCAATTTACTACCTAGTGAGTTGTGCCGGAAGTGTAAGTGCGTGTACCTAACAGTCTGAGTCCGTATCTAGTGTTGTGTATGATTTTTCAGTGCTGCCATCTATATCTCAGAAGTGAAGTGAGTGATGTGTAGTGACTGAATATTTGTACTGTTTGTAGGACTGTTGCTCTCTGTGGCGAGACTTTTCAACGGGGAGATCGGCTCGCATTTGCGCCTTGAAGTTGGGAACCACAGAAAACCAACTTCAGCCGACCACCACTGTGGTGACGGTGGGGCTCGAACCCGGGTCCCCGTGATGCGAGTCCGTCATTATGACCACTCGACCACCACAGCAGCAAACTGAAGAGACTATAAAAGACATTGTCACGTTAGCGAAACAGATTGGTGGAGAAGGGTTCAATCATGTGGATATAGAAGTCGAACAACTAATTAATAGCGATTCAGAGGCATTGACCGAGGAGGAATTAATGCAGTTGACTGCTCCTGAAACTGAAGCAGTACCAGATGAAGAAGATCAAGATAAACAAGTAGAAGGCAAGTTCACCATGAGTAACATAGCGGAAGGGCTTCGGGCGTTCAAATCAGCAATAGATTGTTTTCATGACATAGATTCCTCTATGGTAGGCTCTTCACATGTAGAAAAATTGGCAGAGGAAGCCTTGTCATCATATTCCGACATACTTGATGATATGAAGAAGAAACGGCAAACAGAAATCACAATGTTCTTTCAGAAAACATCGCCAACAATCACTGCATCCTCTTTCACATTCCCTTATACCTCGGCGTTACCCTGCTCTTCTCATGCTGTTCAATAAATTCCGTATTTCCCGTATTCGCAGTCACCCTCGGAACGTAACCCCCGCAAATACGGGGAAGCTGACTGTATATATATACAGGGTAGACTAACCCAGGGGGTTGTTAGTAGACATCAAGAAGAACAAAAATTGCAATGGAAACAAGGTGTTGCAAACCACGTTGAGAGGGTGAAAAGCGTGAAAAACGCATGCAGGTTCGACGTTACGTTTTGTTCTACAATTTGTTGCCATTTTAAAGGTAGCTTCATAATGCCTCTCTCATAGAAGTCGTAGTCCCTATTGGCGAAAAACTCCAGTAATCGATTTTCACAATCTTCTCTTGATGCCAATTTCTTATCACTAAGGAAGTTTTCCAATGCAAGAAAAACATGGTAATCGCTTGGTGCCAGGTCAGGACTATATGGTGGATGCATTAAAACTTTCCAACCAAGCTCCCAGAGTTTCTGGCGAGTCATTATAGACGTGTGTGGCCTGGCGTTGTCCTGATGGAACACAACAGCTCTCCTGTTGGCCAATTCTGGCCGTTTCTGGGCAATCGCTAGCTTCAAACGGTTGAGTAAGTTGTAACTACTGTCAAAAACCGGACCGTTTGAAGCTAGCGATTGACCAGACTATTACAGTGATGTCGTCATCATAAGCCTGAACCCTAACGTTATTAGGCCACTTTTGCTAAGGGTAGGTCATTTATAAACAGGTTCCACATCAGGAGACCAGAACATGATCCCTGCGGGCATCCTTTCGTCATCTTGTGTGAGACTGGACCTAGCGGAGTGTTGATTTGAACCATTCTATTCTGCAAAAGGCTCTTCATTGTGTCCACAAGGTTGGATGGGATAGGGAGCTCAGACATCTTATGACCAATAATCAATGTTGTCAAAAGCTTCCTGAATATCCAGAGTAATAATCACGATGTTATGCTGTTTTGCCTTTTGTTTATTGATCTCCATAAAGATTTGAAACAAAGCCTGGTCAGTCGATCTGTCATGAAGGAAACCATATTGAAATGGGCTGAAAACAGAAGATTTATCGAGAAAGAAAGAAATTCTTTAGCACAAGATCTCAAAAAGTTTCCCATATGTAGACAGTAGGTGTATAGACCTATATGAATTACTTAGAGAGGGATCTTTATCTTTTTTCTAGAAGAATAAAACCTTGCTTTGCTTAAAATGACTGGGAAAGAATGAGAGTTGTAGACATTTATGACATGAATGTCGCTCTCCACTTGTTAATACAAGATATACGGAAGACTGGATGTTGTGAAGATATTTATTATTTCAGATGTTTATTTTTTAAGGAAGGAAAAAACTCATCTCTGCCTCATCTCCCGGTGGAGGCAGAGATGAGTTTTTTCCTTCCTTAAAAAATAAACATCTGAAATAATAAATATCTTCACAACATCCAGTCTTCCGTATATCTTGTATTGTAGACATTTGTTGAATAAATTTACAAACATCTCTGAAAATCGTTTAAGCAAGGCTAAAAGCAATACGTTGTTTATTGAGTCAATTCCCGGTGCTTTACGTTTGTTCAGATGGACCGCTATGTGCCAAAAATCGAAATTTTCCGGGTATCAGGTTCAGTTCTATTTGATTTCGGTTGTGAAGATTTAATTGAATTTGATACATCTGGAAGTATCATTGATTTCTCCGGGAAGAAGAGTTGAAGTTGCCTCAATGCTTGATTCTTAATAGATAGATTTTCCTCTGGATCAGTTGTGTAGAAAATTTGTGGTGATAGGGACGATTGCTTGACACAGTGGCATTATAAAACGTACCCTAGGGATTGGTCGCAGCGCTACAGACATTTCTCCATGAATCCCTCTTGGTTTTTCGGAGCAGTTTAGTATTAAGCGCTCTATTTCTATGGAAAATTATTCTAAGAACTTCCCTATTATTATCATTAGCAGTAAGAAATCTTCTTTTACTGGCTCTAGCCTTTCTCCTGGCCCCCTCCAGATCCTTGGTCCACCAATTGTCAAAATACCTGCTTCTTTGCCTCTTGACTTCTATGTGAAGGTTACCTTTATCTTGAATATTATTGACAAGATCGCAAGTATACTGATCCAATTGTTTTTCATTCTCAGCCGATTGAATTTTATTGAGATGTTGATGACTGTCGTTTTATAATGATTTCAAGAATTTATAAATTCGACGTTGAAAATTTGAGAATTTTATCGTATAACTGAGTATCGGTGATTCTTGTATAGAAATTTCTATATAATGATGAGGGTTGGGTGATTTATCTTCCTTAAGAACTCTCCAAGTCAACTGATCCAAGGGTGAGACAAAATTAGAAAGTGTGACGTCAGGCTCCGAAGTGCTCATAAGTCGTGGACCCATCATTATGGAAGACTAACTGATGAGCATAGTCCAATAGCAACCATCCTCTTGGATTATTGTCTTCATACCTCCAGCTTTGATGGTGCGCATTCAAATCCGCAGATATAAGACTTGGGATATTGGTTAATGAACCGCATACAGAGTTCAATTCTTGAATAGTATCTTCGAGTTTCTTGTATGGAGATGAGTATGCTAAGATAAGAATAAGTTCACCTTTGGGAGTAGATATCTTTATAGCAATACAATTGTGGGTTCTTGCATATGTACCTCCCATTATATATTCGTTAGCTATTACAATGGCCGCTTTGTTATTTAGTGAAGTCCATATCGGCCATCTTGCAGGTAATTCCAGGAGTTTACCATTTCTCTGAAAAGGTTCTTGGAACATAAAAATATCCCATTCATTTTTAGAAGACTGAAGGGGAATTGGATTTGTTGCTATTCTGCTTTTATTAGCATTAAACTGCAGAAGTTTTATTGCTTTATTCATTATGCAAATTATACGATGAAAAAGATGAAGATATATTAATTATTTATTTGTAGGTGATTTTTTATTTTGAAATTATTACAAATTTCTCTACTTATGGCCGCTTGGCCGTATAATGATGTACATTTAATCCTGAGACCTCCTTGATATCTATAAATTTGTCGTAATAGGTATTGAAGACCAGCATATGTTATCTGTTCTTCGAGGTCTTTTCTCAGAGTACCGTAATCTCTTGCACTAATTTTTTTTAGATGTATAGAAAATTCTTCTTTAGCATATTTCTGATTATTCCATGTATCATATCTTGTTTTAACGGTTTTTCTATTTTGTCGGTTGAATTGATCAATCTTGACAAATGCTATAGCATGATTTCTTAGAAAACTATGAGCTGCCAAACTGTTCCTGATATTATGACAAGTTTGTATAGATTTGCATTTAATTGCAGTACCATTCCTAATTGGAGTCGAAATTGTCCAAAAATTTTGTTATATATAAGCTGATTGTTTCATCATCCATAGAGTGTCTTCTTATGTAAATACGAACGGCACCTGTTTTTTGAACATTAGATTCATTATTTGATGTATTTGAACTGGTTGTTTTACTTATTTTCGAGATATTTTCATTAGGGTTACTTTGTATTACTGCTGATTGTTTAATACTGCTTCTTTCCTCAGAATTTGCTGATTCTGTAAGCACTGCATAAATATTATCACTAGTTAATTTCCTAGAGAGGATCTCTGTTTTAATCTCAAAACAAGTGCCGTTCTTATAACAATCAACTGCATAACCCTTACTAATTTTACGAGTTTGACATATTTTCCTGTGGAATTTGTTCACAATTGTTTCAAATTCGTAGTATATGTCTTGTTTCTTAGATTTATGATTTTGGATGAGAAGAATAGTATGAAGTTTTCCTGAGACATTATTTCCCAGTTTTTCCTTCTTCTTCTTACCCGGTTTCTCCCTTTTCTTTTCCCGTTTCTTACATTTTACCTCTTTAAATTCTTCAGGTGACGTTTCTGTCGATGTTGCATCCATATCGTTGATTTCATCGACTATTTCAAACTGATCTAGTTCATCTTGTACGATGACATTTTCAGATTTTTTCGTTTTCCTTTGGAGGAAAGGCGGCATCACTTGAGTTCCTCGAGTCATAGATGAATTTGTCCTGCCCTCCTTCCTATTTTTATCCTTGTTGACTTCATCGTTTCTAGTCCTACTACTCAGTTGATCACTTCTGCCCCTGTTCTTTTTATTTCCTAGAGTACGTTCTTGTTCCTGTGTCCCAGTTTGTGTGGCCTTATCAGCTTGGGCTATGGCTTGCTGTACGATGCTAATTTTTTCCGTTGGTTGTTGTGTGTCGGTTCCCCTACGAGCGGTCTCGTAGGTTCACAGCTCCTCTCGATCCACTCCCCCACCTTTGTTATTAGCATATTTGCCCTCTTTCTGGCTGCTTTGGGGAGATTGAAGCGATTTTCATTGTTATGGCATCCGGAAGACAGGACAATGTCCTTGATACAGCTGAGCATCTACAAGACATTGGTGTATTTCCCATTTCTGCTATATTCCTTGAAGTGTATTTTCTCCCTTTCCAGGTGCATACGTAGTACCAGCTCCTGTGCTACCAAGACTCGATCTCTGTAATAGGCTTCCCAGTTTTCTTGTGGTTCCACCCAGTGCAGTCCAGCATATATATCCTCAGCCTTTCTAATCGCGTCTTCCAAGATATCCTTTTTACATCGGTGGCAAATGGGTTTTCCTGTCTTTTGACTTTCCTCATCCAAAGATGTGCTGTGTCCATCTGAATCCAGAGGGTTCAATTGACAGATGGTCTTGATCTCTTGATTGATGCGATTTTGAACTTTATGTGTGTTCTCTTTCTGCTTGCCCTGTTTCTTCCCGCTCTTTTTCCGAAGTCTACTTGATGTTTCACAGCCATCAGTATTCACCTTGGATCCATTTTTTCTGAAGACCCGTGGGTCTTGTATTTCGACTCTGGTCGGCCTTTCTTCCTCCTCAGTTGAGACATCAGATTCTGGGCTCCAGAAATATATTGACCATAGAAATGGACCACAGAAATGTATTGACCTTCCTTGGCAAGGCTTTTCCCTTGCATTCGGTGTCATGACGCAAGTTCCTTCCTCCTTATTTGATCGCTTGTCCTCTTTTATTGGGACTTGTATTCTCTGCTCCTCGTTGATCCTCTCACCTTTTCCAAATAGCATTTCTGTTCCGGTATTATTTTCGTATCCGTTCCCGTCCTTCACCGGCTGAGTCATTGCTATCTCTGGGGGGCTGGAGAAGAAACCGTTGGTGATAGAGAACTTTGAAAAACAAATTATATATAGTCGACAAGAGCGTCGCAGACTTCATTAGAAAATTATTATTATTATTATTATTATTATTTTAATTGCACCTTGGCGCAATTATCAGATCACAATTAAATCACAAAAATATAACGTTTGACAATACTAAAATAATAATCATGAACATGAAAAATGCATAATGCAATTAATTCAAATACTGAAACAGGCCCGGAGAAAATATTATATGCATTGGTCAAGTATGTGCCGTGCCAAAGACAAATTATGTAGAAACTGTAACATAAACAGTTAATTTGTTATAACATAAACAGTTAATTTGTTATAACATAAACAGTTAATTTGTTATAACATAAACAGTTAATTTGTTATAACATAAACAGTTAATTTGTTATAACATAAACAGTTAATTTGTTATAACATAAACAGTTAATTTGTTATAACATAAACAGTTAGATTTTCACACACAAATTAAGTTCCTCTACCTTTCACAATACAAATATTAAAATAAGTATAAACAGTCAACGAAAAAAAAAAACAAAAAAAACCCCAAAATATATATAGTAATTAGGAACACACTTCTAGTGTCAGAATATACTATTGATCATAAGGTGACTAATCTCAAAGATTGTCAAAATCTGATAAGTGGTTCTTCTTAATTATCGTTGAATCCACCAATTGGTAAATATCTCAAGAACCAGTAGGGATATGATGGAAGTCTTGGCAGCAACTTGAAAATATCCTTACAAAGAAAATTTTGAGTTATAATACAAAATGAAAAATTCACCGAAACAATTAATTTAAGCACAAAACAAATTGTCAAAATGGTAAATTAATTGTATACAAACCAGTTGATAAAGTCACAAACAAATGAGGTAAACAGTGATTTGCAACAACCAATGTATGGAGAAGAAAGTGACGGTTATGAATATGTGTTAATATGATTATATATATAAAATTACTCCTTAATTACGCTTGTTTACTTTTGTGCAATTAAGGATTATATCTTGAATGGAGAGAGATATTGACTCCGGACAACTTCCAAAAAACATATATTTATACATAGTGAACATGAATGTCATATGAAAATCTCAAAAAGTCCACTATTATAATTATTATAGGACAATAATTATTTTTTCCTTTACCAATGCTAGTTGCCCTCGAATGTCATTTTCCAGAAAAAGATTAATAACTTCGGAAATGGTTGACGGATTTTCACGAAAAAAAGTTTAAAATACACGAAAAAGTCTGGCCGACAACAGTGCAGTGAAAAAATGTGGGGTGGTCATTGAAAAATCAAAGTTATTGACCCTGAAATCTAAGAGTACTCTCGTATTCCGGCGCCCGTGTTAACCCGATCATAAAGTCAAAAATTACAACAATCACTATGTTTCACCAGGAAAATTAGTATGAGACAAACAAGAGTCAGGGCTATCCACGGTGCCCTTCCTCTTCACAAAACACACGCAGATGGGCACACAACAAGCACACAAACACAACGCGACTGACCAGCTTGAGTTATCGGCTTGGAATCGAATACAAGGTATGATCTGATACGAGTAAGAAAAACTCTCTGCGACACCACAACCTGGAGAATTGTTCCCCTACTTACACCAATGTATGCACATTGTGGGACTTACACCTTGTTACTTACACCTTGTGGGATATAAGCAGGCTACCTTGCGGCTGGGCCATGCTGGGAAAAAAGAAAAAGCCCCGCTAGCCACCAAGACCACGGACCGACCTCCGACCCATGCAAAGGACTACAGACACTAACACCAAACATGGCCCAGCTCTGAAGCAGATTACCTAGCGGCTGGGCCATGCTAGAAAAACTCTCTTGATGTCCGGGCCCGGCAGGCATCCCCGGCCCGTAAGCCACAGGACCCAACCCCGCCGGGCCCCCCATCGCCTCCGACTCATGGCAATCACACTCCCAAAATTCCCGGAGACCCCCGCAAAGGACCCCGGGTGAATCGCCCGCAAGAGGCCAACGAAAACATCCCGAGCCATCCGCCTTCATCACTGTACTCTGTCCCCAACCATCAGCCAATCTGCAACACCAACTTCCCTCATCTTGTCTTCCGTTGGAAGTGTTTGTCATAGGTCCGAATCTGAAAATAGAACATGAAAAACAGGATACACACATGTACAAATTCAGGTCCAATGAACTATAAATATGTAAGTGGGAATTATCGATATTGATCAATTGCTGGTATTAATTCAGCTTAACAAGACTGAAGGAGCCGGGGGTCGCTTTTCATTGTCAGTTAGAGACATATTTAGATATGGATATTATAGTCCTAATGATGAGATCAAGTCCGGAGAAATTACAAAGTTCACTTGAACATACAAAGTTCAGTTACGCACTAGTGGATTCACCGACGGTATTCATTGGAACACATGAATATATTGATGAATTAAAAAAATTATGGCGTTTCATAGCAGTTGAGAAAGTGTATATAATGTGATTATAAGCAGGTGTCCGGGTGCAACGTCAGAGTTTTTATGACAGATGGGCTCTGGGAATGATCTAGACAAAAAGCGATGCCACGAAACGTAAGATATATAGCATACATACATGATGATATGATGTAAACATTGTATAGTATATAACATTCATAGTAAATATATGTGAAATGAGATAAAATTTAATTATGCGTATAGGACAACATCTACAAACTACGCATGATTCAATAATAAAAATTCAGTTAACAATTCATTCAAAAATAAAAATTCAATCGACAATTCAATCAATAATAAAATTCAATCAATAATTGCGCTCAGCCCATCAAAGCAGAGTAGCAAAATTCAAACAGGATATTATTAAACATTTAATCTGAAGTATATGCTTTGGATAAAAAAATATCTCATATATGAACATGGAAAGAATACATATTGGCATCACGGACAATGATAAATTTCATCAAAATATCACTATATATATTTTATAGCTCATGGGGTTAGGAAAGACGTCGCAATTATGGTACATAGTCTGAGTCCGAATCGGAGTCCAAGGGATCTTCTCTGTCTTGATTATTTTCCATAAAGTTGATAAGATTTTTAATCTTATTATACTAACCAGGATTTTGGAAGACCTTCAACTTCCAAGACTGCGTATCAATAACATGGATTTGTAAGTGGAAGTCTTTGGTCAACGGGCAGGCTGTAGCGTAGCCGTGCCCTCCCCGCCGCA
Source organism: Pholcus phalangioides (assembly GCF_987345545.1). Classification (NCBI taxonomy): domain Eukaryota; kingdom Metazoa; phylum Arthropoda; class Arachnida; order Araneae; family Pholcidae; genus Pholcus; species Pholcus phalangioides. The sequence goes on from NW_028301607.1 coordinate 18,354,045, forward strand.
TTTGCATTTCTCAGTCTGTCGATGAAATCTCGCCAGATGTGCTGGGAAAGGACCATGTTTGGAAAAGAATATAACCATTTCCCTGATGCATTTCCTATATTTGTATTTAGCTGTGGGGCGGAGGGCATATATTTTCCTGTCAACTTTGCGTTCTGTCTGCCATCGATTTTGCCACTTATGCATCATTTCCTCAGATAAGATATTCTTTACCCATGACTTAGGGAAGAGCAGCGAAAGGTCAGACGTCATGTCATCCTTGCAGTCGCAGCTTTTACAATTTGGTCTGCCTGTTCATTCCCATATGTGCATGCATGAGCTTTCACCCAATTGAGACTGATTTGAGAATTGGCACACAGAACCTTTCTGATTTGCCAAGCGATGAGGTGTTGAGACAGGGGATCCCTGATTGAATGGAGTGATGAAAGTGAATCTGTGAAGATAGATGTTATCTTCTGGAGTTCTTCCGCTTTCTTAATAGCCATAAGTAAAGCAAAAAGTTCGGCATGGAATACTGTGTTATTGGTATTCAATTTACAAGACCATCCGTAGAAGATGTCATCTTTCTGAAGGATAGTAAAAGCCGCTGCAGCTCCATTTTCCATCTTTGAACCATCGGTATAGATGCGAAATAGGATTTTTTAAACAGTTCCGTGTCAGTCGAGTCTGTAGATATTTGTCTATCATCAGGATATTCTGCCGGGTGTCTCGTCCATCCGGTGATTTTCCTTTGGAGTTGAGTGTGACTGATGTGAGTTGCATCTTGTAGTTGGATATTGCGTTTGTTTCGAAGTGCCCCTGTTTTAGCTTCGTACTCCACGATATATCTTAATGGAGGCAGACTAGCCAAGATTTGCAGGGCGTTTGTTGGTGACGTCGAGTAAGCTTTGAGGATGTACAATAAGCAACCACGTTGGATAGAATCAAGAAGTCTACCCTGTTCCTCCGTTAATGTGATGCCCCAGGCTGGGGCACCATATGCGATGATCCTCTCAGCCACTGTCATTTATAGGATTCTTCGCATTGACGTGGTGATGCCCCATTCTTTTCCGGTAGAGCACCATAATCTTGGCATGAGGGCATTAATTTTGGTCGAAATTGTAGCGAAATGGCTGTACCAATTCAGTTGGTCATCAAATGTCACCCCGAGAATCTTGATATTAAATCGTTTCTTGATGAATTTGTAGCCAATTTTTACCGATGGTGGTCTCTTGGAAGAGAGCCACAAAAAGTTGGTTTTATCCATAGCGATGCTGAGTCCGTGTTGGTCTAACCAATGATGGATTTCATTCAGCACATATGTGGTTAGTCTACCTGTGCCTTCTACCTTAGGGCTCGAGGGCATTACCGTAATGTCATCGGCGTAGACACCAATGTATGACGAGGATGATTCATTAGGGGAAATGGTCACTGTGAAGAGAACTTGGACCCACGACAGCTAAATACAGTGTTACCTCGGCTAACGAAGATAATTCATTCCGAAATCACTTTCGTTAACAGAAATCTTCGTAAGACGAAACGCGATCCCATAGATTTCTGTGGAAAATCGTATGATTCGTTCGAGGTTGTGCCCAAAATTTAAAGATAAGTTTTTAAAGCACCAAGGTATGCTATAAAAAAAGTCTAAAAACTGATTGAGGACTAAAATAAACAGCTTCAAAACTGGATAAATGAGAATCCACAGGAAGATGACAGATGCTGAAGATCTTTATATTTTCCAGAATGTGCATACACAACCAACACCAGCTTTAGTCTACTAAAACCTTATGCAGACATAACTCAATCGAGTTCGTAGGTGTCCCCATCCATTTGTGATTTGGTCAATTTATTTGTGTCTGATACATTGTAGAAAAGATAATCTCCCAGACTTGTCAGCTTGATGGTAAGAGTCTTGCGCTAAAAGAACGAGTGCTTTGAAAACATGCCTCCTTTTTTTCAATACATTTTATATTTGCTGAATCTTTCATTTTCCATGAAATGGTTCGAAAAATTTCAGAAAGAGAAGTGTAAAAGCCGAGGTGGTTGATCGGGACAATAATTCTGATGATGATTGGCACGAAATTTCAGCTCACGGCGTAACAATTTTATGAAATGTGATGTGAATCTGAAATGTTCGTTAGCCAAGGCAGAAAAATCATGAAAAAAAGCCGAGGTGTTCGTTGGTCGAGGTATCACTGTATTATTTTATGCGCCAAAAGGCGCGTATATATTATCGCTTTTATCGTGCAACGTGTGGCAGCGGTTCTAATCCGTTCGTGAGTAGTTTTTCTTTGTGTTCCTTTTAGCGCAGTCAAATTATACATGGTTCCTTGAAAAAGGTCGGGTATTTCCAATTTTTGGATATGTGTAGGGGCCAAAGCCACTAGTAAAAAAACCAAGTTTGCAGAAACGAAAGGCCTGTGCAATTTGATTTATACTGAAAAAAAAGTCGAAATTTTCAGACTTTTTCGAAAATTGCTCAAATATATCTTTGTTTCTATACATAAAAAAGCAAGTGTAAATTACGATATAATAGATGACAAAATTTGCTACAACTTTTGTATTTATCGTTTTCTTTTCTACGGGCTGTAGTTATCGAGCATTGAAAGTGCTATAAGTTTTGCAAAATTACGAAACATGCACATTTTGCTGAAATATTGATCCAGAATTTTATTGAATATTGGTGATTAAATACTATTGATTTATTACACATTAATTATATAATCATTGAATACTAATAAATTTTCAAAGTAAATGCAAAATTCAAAAGTAGGTAAATACAAATACAATCAAATGTTAAATGTTATTTTATAATGATGTAAAAATCGCCTGTTAAAGAAAGACAAATTTTTCACTACAATTTCACTTCACAAAAATTTTTATTCATTACCGATCTATAATTTAGCTCGCTTTGAAGGTCCCGGTAATGAATGATCCTCGTTGTCACTCATCACTGCTTTTCCTTGGCCAAAAATGGCGGATGTGGTGTCACATCCACTGACGGCATGCAGGAAAACGACAGTACCTGGTGGGCAGCTTGATGAATCATATTTGAAGAGAAACTACAATACAATAAACCAGCAAACTCACCCCTTCCACTCTTGTATAGGTACACATTGTTCACATTAGGAGCAAAATCAGTGAGAAGTCAGTCCACAGATCGGTATCTTCCCCAATGATGATGACTTGCTTATTAGTCTGAGGCCTTGTAAAGTGCTGTGTTCATAATGCCGACATCTGCATTTTCCATAGTCTACATTACGTCAATGCTATGTAGCTGAAATGCGTTGCAAAGCAAAGCGATGAAATGCCATTTATTTCCTTCATTAGTAAGAAATTTCTCTTGTTTCACTGATAGTGATAGGAACCGAGAGACACCCAGGCTCTGTCACACTCAGTGATATAAGCACATTGTCCCTGGGGACTCGGGTGCCTCCGGGGAAACCTAACCATTAATTGATCTTGAGGAAGATATATTACACACATGGGCAGGTGCCATTACGCACCTCGCCAGTAAACAAGTATAAAATTTGTAATCGAAAAATGGTGATTCATGTAAATAAATCACAGGTTATAAATCACATAATAATCGTCATAATCGGGAATAGTTCTTGATAAAATTTGATCTGCTACTCTTCAGGGATTTTCATTGGATCAGTAACTATCACATCAATGAAAGCTGTCAATCTGCTGCTGGGGTGATCTAATCGCTGCACCGTGTAGTTTGATTTGGTCCAAAGGCATTCGTCAGTAATTGCTGCCTGTATCCATCTTTTCGATAAGCCAGCGTGGATCAAACTATTCTCGACTACTCAGGCTCCTCTTCTTCTTCCTCTTCTTTAAACAGATGTACGAGATCGCTGTGTGGGTGTAGTTGACGTCGCAGTCTAGTGGATCACTGGGACGAGTGCTGCTTCGTCTTATACACTGTTTCCCAAAGTGGGTAATATCGCCCCCTGGGCGAGATGGGACTCAGGGGGGCGATACCAGCTTCAGACACGATTGGAGGGCTATGAATGGACACAAGAGGCGATGGGAGGACGAGAGGAAAAGATCAGTTTTCGAAAAGTCAGACCATTTGCGGAATGCGAGGATTTTTTCGCCGAGTCCTGCCGTTAGGGCAATATCAACGGCCTGGCCTGCAGAAGGCCTGGCGAGCTAATGAAAAACTCATAATTTTATGGACGCCGACATAAGTAGGGAAAATCCGCTTAAAGTTTTTAACACATTTTTGCAGGTGATTTCGTACGTTAAGTAATGGTTCCACTTGGATCAATGCGACAAAAATTTTGAATAGGTGAAGTCATCAAGAAATTAAAAATTTAATTTCGTGGCAGAGATGAGAAATGCCACCACAACCTCAGGTGGTTATTCGTGTTATAATGAAGAAAAAATCGCAAAGTGAAGAAGGCCGGAGAGATTGGTCCATTCGGTAAACCTCTGTGATTGGTCGATTCCTTCTCTACAGCGTAGGGCCTGAAATGAGAAAAATGTGGAAAAACAAAGTTCCTAGACGGTAGGGAAAGTTAGTTAAAAAGCAAAACGTTAGTTTTTTAATGAAAATTTTTTCATTTTTCTGAAAGGGTAAAGCAGGAAGTAAAGTGAAGAAAGATAGAACCTGAAATAAAAATTTAGGCCTGGGCCTAGGTTTCAGCAAGAGTTCCACAAAGCTTCTCATTTATGTTGGAAAATTCACGAAAAAGTGAGATTCCGTTACGTCAGCCAGCTTGTCTTCTGCGATAATCGAGACGAGAGCTCTGAGATGACTCACTGATTTCTTCGCCAATTTTTCAACGTTCTTGGGGACCCTGGGTGTCGGAGGGGGTTCGACAGTAACGGAGCTGGAACCGATGGTGGTACCGCTGTCAATGTGGCGGATGATGCCGTCGGTCTTGCTGCTGCAGAACTTTTTTGTCGCCGTAAGAATTCGTTGTATTTGAGTTTGTTCGAGGACAGTTCGAATGTCTGAGATCGAGGTGCTGTCTTCGAGGCCCCGGAGGAGCAGTGCGAAAAAATCAGTCTTTTTTTCTTTCGGTTTGGCGATCAGGTGCTCTGACTCCAACCATTTTTGTGCGGTCTTTCTATCATCAGCTGATTGAAACGTGATTTCAATTTGATTGCCGTTGAGCTTCGCTGACAATGGGCTGAGGCATAGACGGGAGAGCTGAACGTCAGTATGCATCCATTCCCCGTTGCTGATGACGGAGAGAGAGCAGTTTTCCTGAGAGACATCTCATTGATTGCCGGTCAAGCTCGGGCCAATGCCGGTTGAGCTTACTTTTCCCGATGAAGTTGGGATTTTCACAGCATCTGAAAAGGGGTCATTCAAGTATTACGTCACCATCGAGGAGGGGAGGGGGTTTCGAATTTGCTGACTTTTTATGACAAGGGGAGAGGGGGGGGGGTTTAAGGTTACTTACGTCATCGAACACCCTTTTTGAAGATATGAAATATTCTAAGCTGCTGACGAAATTTTGTTGACAATGGGGGGGGGGGTCAAAAATGGCTAAAATTTTTCTTGCGTAATACTTGAACGGCCCAAAGGAAAGGGAGACCGTGGGCAGCTGATTCTCGCCTTCAGTTGCGATATTAGTGATTTCCATCGGTTGCACGGTATCAGCGATTTCCTCTATCACAGGGACAGGCAAGAGATTTTCAGAGACAGCGATTTCCTCGGAAAATTTTTTTCGATCTGTTCACCTGGAAAGAGAAAGAGGGGGAATTTTCCTGCAGCAGTGTGCACCAGGTGTCCCGTAGTCACCGAAACTGGAAAGCGCTTGTTCTGTGACCGCCAGAGTTAGACTCGTTCAGTATTTTTAAGAACTTTTTACCATGAGGGCAGGCAGTCGAGTCCTGGGCTGAGGTGTTAGTTCCAATCGAGTTGAGAGAAAGGTTTTTGCGGCATTGTAGCTTTGAGTGAGAGCGGCTTGGTGATCAATGATGCCGGCATCCACGCTTTGTTCTATTGCATCCAGTCAACGAGAAGATCCCAGTCAAAGATGTTCTTGACCACGGTCACCGTGGTGCAAATGACAAAATCCTTTAGGCCTAGTAGAGGCTGAAGCTGCTTCGGCATTTTTTTTTCTGGGTGCCCGTTTGGTCCTAGCCATGTCAGGATATTGGCAGATCAGGAGCAGCAAACCTGAAAATATAAGAAAATTCCGTCTAGTACGGAGCATCAAAAAACATGACCGTCCCCTTCAGAGATTGGGGCTCGAATTAAAAAAAACCAAAAAAAAAAAAAGAAAACTCAGACCATTTTCCCAATTAAGCCTTCCTAAATATTCACGTCTTGGGCGAAAAAAAAACCAGAACCAAAGTGTTTCCCCTCCTTCCAATATGCGCTATACATTCCAGATATACTGTAATTGATCAGTATAGCCTACTGTCACAGATTTCAACACCATTTGAAGAAAAGGTCCAACATCCCCCCTAGGCTGGTTTTACTAATAAATAGGTCATTATTAGAGCTATGGCCTCCCCACAAAGGTGGGGCTGGGATCAGGGTTCTGGTTTCAGGGCCAAGACGATTCCCTTCTTTTTTCTTCACGTTATAAATTCACCACAGTGGCGGCCGGCAAAGAGCCTAGTCTCGGCGCCCTGTGGCAGAATGTAGGTAGGGAGGGGTATGATTTTATATACCATCACTGCTCATTCACCTGCGTCTACGGAATTATTTTATGTTGTTTTTTTATACGTAATGACAGTCATTGTCATCGCCGTATGCAGTGATTACCCGCGGCTCCCTTTAAGCGAGGATCCCACGATTCGTGGTTCGCAACGTAGTGTAAGATAATTAAAGTAAAAGATAACAAAAAGTCTTTGTTGGACATAAACTGCAAAATGCTGTCGGCAACAGCAGCCGGCGTGAGGAAGATCCCGTACTTTTCCGGAAATTTCAAAGGAAGACGCTTGTTGGGGAGAAACAATTCAGGGAGTGTATAATAATTTCTCTGTGTAATCTCTGCTGTATGACAATGTCTTTTATCTTCGCCTCTTTTATTTGACACCTTATTTTTTGTTTGGAACTTTTTACCCATATTTTTAGTTGCATTTGTACTTCGAATTAGTTTCACAATTTACTAAGATAACAAACCAAAAACAAAAATGAATGTCTCACAAGCGGCTTGATTGAAAATTTCAGTAACTAATTTATTTTATTGATTAAATTTTGATTTTTTTTTTTCATAAACATTACTGCTGAACATTTGGAGTTCAAAGCATTTATAAGTGTTACTGCTAATCAAAATAAATTATTACGTATCGCATTTTATTCAATCACCAATTTTGTATATATGAGAAAAGTAGGCCGCTGTCAGAATGCCATGTGAATGACCCACTTGATTCGGACAACGGCTCTGACTGGAACTGACGTATTTTTCTTCAATGTGCTTAATATTTGGTAACAAACCCAAGTGGGATCCCCGGTCGGCGTTGATAGTGTTTGTATTCATCCTATGAAGACACCAGGGCCGCAACTAGGAGGGAGCAGGCGGATCTTGTGCCCCGGATGCTGGACCAGAGGAGGGTGCAAATTTTATTCTCAAACCTCTCCTTCAACATTACAAGGGGGTGCGAAAATGCGCACTCGCCCCGGGTAACCAAGTGTCTAGTTGCGGCCCCGACAGACCAGTCACGACCCGGGCTCTGTCCCTCCCGGGATATAAGCCTTTTACCCTTGCGGGTTGGGTCGCGCTGGGGAAATAGGTATATATATATGTGTGGTCACACATAAAAAAATTGTAGTTGCGGCCCCGGCACCCATAGTGCATCGTAACACTTCAGGAATTCATTGCTTTTTTCCTCCTTATTTGCCTTTATCGTTAGTTACTTCTTTGATTTACCAGGATAAGATTATTACTATTATAACTTGTCAACGTGTTTAATTGCAAACGTAGAAGATTTGTAAAAGTCCAATCGACAGTTCGAAGACAAAACTAAAATACTTTTTTGACAGTATTCTGGTATTTAAAAAAAAAAAAAAAAAAATAGCTGGAACTCATGCCCCATCGGAATCGATATCCGATAAGGAAAAAAGTCAATAAAGCAACAACAGATTGCCAGGTAAATTTGATTGCCGACCCATGCTCCAGAGAGAGAGTGAACACGATTGTGTATCAAGTACGTTACAACAACACTAATTTTCATTGGATAGTCATGTGCGTATATCTCTAAGACGGCCACTATAAGATCGAAATCACCCAGTAGGTTGCATCAATTCAGTGGCGATCCACGCAGGGACAATGGGGACGATTCCCCCCCCCCAGGAGCCTTCAAACAATAGACGAAGGAGCGACCGCCCCTTACAAGAGCCTTCAAGCAAACATAATTCCAGTTACCTCTTTTTTTTTCCTCTCAATCAAATATTTTTTCCCTGAAATTTGTGCACACTGACCTTGAGCTTTCTTCTTCCGGTGGTAATGTCTAAACAGAATAGAAGAAGCAATAGCCGGAGGAAGTTCAGGTATAAACCGTGTGGGTTGGATCATCCCCCTAGTGCTCAAGTGCATGCGTAATTTTTTTGCGAGGCGAAAGGGCAAACGTATACCCGTATATATTCTAGAAACCTTGCGTATACCCTTCAGTTTTCATGGTAACGCACAATGAAGCAGAAGCCAATGAGTCAGTCCACACTCTTACCATTCATTTTTTCCTCATTTTTTTTGCGTCCGTCCTTAAACATGCAAGCTTAACGAAGAACAAAAATTGTGTGACGGTCAAGACCGACCGTATCCGTTAATATAGGTGGCGCGCCCGAGATTCGCTCTCGTGGCAGTCGTGTTCGAGAGTAATTCGAACGAGGCAGTTGTTGTGATGTCGCCCACGCGGTGTATGTTTTGTTGTAGACAGGATTTTTTCCCCCAGATGTAAATTTCTAGTCCCTTCTTGGAAATAAATATAGTAGTTTCAACCCTACGAGGCTAAAAACGGCCTTATAAAATAAAAGCTATCTTTGGTAAGTGAAAATGTAAAAAAAAAATAGGTTGGTGAAGAAAATAAATTCTACAACTTTGTTGCACATCTGAAGTTTTCCCTGGGAATGAAGCTGGATTCGCTTGCGGATTCACTGATAATGACAATAATAATAGGGGTCCAGAGGCGCCTTTATGATTTTTCCGCTTGCGGGCTACTCGAATTTTGCTTCCTTTTCCCAAATCTAGTCTAACTACATTTTCCTCAAATTGGCCACCCTGTGCAATAACCCGTTCGCCCTCCCTCCACTCCTGCAAGTACACCTGTGATTCTAAGACACTCTTTTGGACACTCCTATACTTACACACTCTTTGAGTCACTCAATTAGTCATTCACATTCTTTCACTGTTCTGGTCACTCACATGGTTCCTTGCTGGGTTACTCTTTTGATCATTTACACATGTTCTAGGTTATTCTGATAGTCATTCACAAGCTTGAACATGCTCCAGATCACTTTTTTGTTCAGTGGAATGCTTTCATACTCTCTAGATCACTGCTTTAGTCGTTCACAAGTTTGCACAATCTAGATCACAGTTTTGGCCATTGACATCCCACACTTTCTAGGTTACGCTTTTAGCCATTCACATGCTTGACCTAGCCTCTAGCTATTGATGGCAGATGGACGCACTGCACACAACAAGCATTACACATAAACAAACTTCGTCAGGTTCACTACACATACACACACATTCCAACATGTACCAATTCGTTAGAAGTTCCGCAAAGGAATGGGGACGAGATGCATGTCTGGTTCAGTAGTAGTAGCCTATAGTTATCTAGGCAGAGGCGGAGTTATTGAGAGTTATAAAAATTTTGCCGCCCTTCTCCCAATTTTCTTGGCCAATCATTCTTCAAATTTGACGCCCCTTTGAACTTTCTGCCCTGCCCCTTGGCCCGCTAAGCCCCCTATAAATACGTCACTGCATGGGCCCTCACATGGTGAGGCTAATAAGGCTCAGGATTATTCTCATCGTTTCTTGATTTTCAAGTCTACAAATTCACTATACTGGGTACTAAAAATCTGAGCAAACCCCCGCCCCCCAAAAAAGGAACCTAGCTCAAGAGCTCTGCTTGAGAAGGTGGGTGTTTGAACATAGCCTCTCTATAATATCTGAAAATATAGCCCTCGGCCCCATCCAATAATTTGAAATATTTCAGGTGCGAATAAATATCTGGATTAAACGTTACAAGCAGAGCCGTCTTAGGAGTATCATGGGGGCCCCCCTGGGCCAATTGATTTTTCTGAGGCTCTACCAAACATATTCTCGAAAATTTCAACCAGATCTCATTTTTGTGAGGCCCCTCTTCGCTTGAGGCCCCCGGGCCGTGCCCGGGTGGGCCCATGCGTTAAGACGGCACTGGTTATAAGTGGATCCCGCTCTCTCCAAACATTTCTCCAAAAACCATCATAAAAAACGTTGTAGGCTAAAAAACGCTTTATACGGGAAATATCAATGGATATTACTGAAAGTGGAATCACGAAAATGAGTCGTACTAAGCGGGAAAAGGTTCTAAGAGCAGTCCCTCGATCAGATACTTGGTCAGCATTTTTCCCACTCCCACCCCTTATAAAGTAGAGAGAAAGAGAAGGGAAGTAAAAGGGTGACATACGCTCCCCTCCGTTCCTGCGCCCGGGGCACCAAACCCACCCACCCCTACAAGTTTTGGCCCTGAGGAATATTATAAACGAAATCCAATATATAAAACTGATTATGTGGTGTCGGATGTTCTGCGGGAATTAAATTTAACCATGAGAGAAGAATCTTTTCAGACAAAAATCTTAAAATTAATATTGTGCCCTTGATAATCATGATAAATTATTATTTAAAAAATGTTACTCATTCCGTTTTGCATGAACGTAAGCTTGTGTTATTTAACGTATCTGTTGCGGAAAAACATGTTTTTGAATAGGTTTGTGACAACCCTAGTCTGCACAAAATTGAAAGAGAAATTCATTATTTTAAATCATGCAATATTAGAATTTCACTATGCAATTTTTTTACTCTTAAATTTTTCTTAATTTTGCAGTCCAACTAATACCCACATATTTTATTGAAACATGCACCAATTATTTCTTGTTATCGAAAACAGTCTACACTTATTTCTGTAACTTTTCTATGTTTATATTTTAATATCTATAAAATACTTCATTATTTATCTTGACTTCCTACTCGCATAAGCCCGATTCAGTATTTTGTGTATTTGACCTATATTTGATTCTATCGACCACGAAATTCTATGGGGCGTCCTTAGAAAACTTGGAGTAAGTGAACATTTTGTCAAGGTGATCCAGAATATGTACTTAAGGGCAACATTGCAGTTGAGAACTGCCTCAGGTTTGACAGATAAAATATCCATCACAAGGGGAATATTGCAGGGGGAAATATCTCCAACCCTATTTAGTCTGTATTTAATCGATTTGATTAATAATCTGAATAATTTCGAAACTCGCCCATTGCACATTGGCCAACCAAGAGCGATTCATTGTCTGTTTTACGCAGATGACACAGTACTCCTCTTTGATAATCCAGTAGACTTACAAAAGAAAATAAAAATTCTAGATTCTTTCTGCATAGAAAATAAATTAGAAATTAACATCTCTAAAACTTAGGTTATGGTCTTCAGAAGAGGAGGGAGACTAAAAGAATCAGAAAAAGGGTATTTCTCTAATATCCCAATAGAAATAGCTTCGTCTTATACATACTTGGGAATTCCATTTTCATCTTTCGGAAAATTTCGGACAGCTAAAATCAAATTCATCTCCCAAGCAAAAACGCAATAAGCTCAACCTGGCCGATTCTTATCCAGTCTAGGATTTCATCAATCAATATTGCACTCAGACTCTTCTCTTCTCTGGTTGTATCAACTATGTCATATGGTGCACCGACTTGGAGCCCAGAATATTTGGATGATTTCTATGTTGTATTAAATTTTTTTGCGAGAAAACTGTTGCACTTTCCGCTGGACACGCCAAGCTATATAATCAGATGTGAACTTGGTCAACCAAGAATGTCCATATTACTCAAAAAGTTTATCATCTGCTTCTTTGTTAGAATCCAATAGCCCACGTTGTGATAGTGTGTCCAATAGCCACATCAATGTGAAAATCAAACGCTTTGAACCAGTCTAGTCCAAAAATATTACATCCTTCTGCAGTATTTGCAACAAGAAGAGGAAGGTCCATGGTTTTACCCTTATATTTTACTATGACCAGAATTTTTCCTTTTAGCGGAACTTCAACACAGCCATATCCTTTCAGCTTTGTAGTAGATGGACTGCAGTGTGGTGACCTAAGAGCTTTGTATCCACTGGTCCCAACTAAGGAACATGAAGCACCCGTATCTAATTGAAAAGGCATCTCTTGGTTATTAACCATCAATGAAATTACTAATTTGTTATCTGTACAGTCCACGCCAGCATTCACAGTTTCTGTAATCTGAAAAGAGGTATTAGCACGCTGATGTTTCTGATTTGGAGAATTTTTCTTTGCATTAGATTTTTTTCTTGAATAGCAAACGGCAGAAATATGGCCTACTTTTTTGCAAAAATTACAAGTGGCCTCACGAAATTTACACTCGGACCTCCGGTGTCTGCCGCCACAGCCATAACAGGTACCAGGTTTTTTCGAAGACTGAATTTCACTTCTCTTGGAATTCTTCGACCGCGACTTTGAGTATGAATTTTTCATTTGCAGAACTTCACACGGCGGAGGATTATTGAAAGTTGATGGACCATTAGGATTCTCTTTCAAAGTCCGCACGGTGCGCTGGGTAGCTTCAAAAGCTCCCGCAATTTTGAGGGCATCTTCAAGACTGGGGTTCGTATGCTGGAGAGCCGCAGAGCGAACTTGGTCATGAGGAGTATGAAAAACTATGGCATCACGAATTAGAGAGTCCACGAAAGATTGGGAACATCCATCACGACTACATACAAATCTACAGTCCCTTGCAATTCCTCGTAAGTCAGCGACCCATTCCGCGTACGTCTGGCCTGATTGCATATGACATCTGAGAAATTCACATCTAGCAGCAAGTACATGGGTTTTAGATTCGAAATAAGAAGTAAGTTTCTGTACAATGTCCGCATACGAACGAGTTGCGACATCGGCTTCCGCGAACAGTTTCTGAAGTAATTCAAAAGTTTCAACACCGACCCATGACAAGAAATATGCACGTTTCTGCTCGTCTTCGGTGACGCCGTGGGCTTCGAAATGTTGATTCAGGCAGCACAGGTACTTTATATTTCAGAAGTGACTAATCTAAGGATGGGATTTCACTCTAAAAGGTTTATGAAAGTTATTTTATAAAACTAGAAAAAAGCAACCAATAAATTTATCGATTGCATTCGAGCAAATGCAACCGATCAGCTATTGGTTGCATTTTTAAAATTTTTATAGTGTAATCTGGGCTTAAGGCTGGGATCACACTATAAAATTTTATAAAATATCTTTTATAAAAGTTGAAAAATTCAACCAATGGGCGCATCGGTTGCATTCAAGTAAATGAAACCGGAGATCTTATTGGTTGAATTTTTCACGTTTTATCAAAGAGCTTCAACAAAACTTTTAGTGTAATCCCGACCTAAGGCTGGTATTACCCTATAAAACTTTGATTAAAAATTATTTTATAAAACTTGAAAAATGTAACCAATAAACCCGATTTCGGGCATTTGCACTAATCGAGCCCTATTTTGTCTATTTGCAAAATTTGTTGAAGCTAGGTCTAAAATTGTAGATTTCTATAGAGAACATACACACAAAGGCAGACAGAAAATCAATTTTATGTATACAGATTTATTCGCGTGGATAGTATGATCTACTTATACTAGTTATAATACCCGGTGCTGCCCGGGTTCAATTACTGGGAAGATTGAAAATATGACGAACCATTATAAAGAAATAAATTATACATATTCTGCCAGCATTAAGGGAGTGACAAACCATTGTAAAGGCATATACATGTCTGAAAAGAATTGTTAAGAAACCACGGACACCAAAGTAAACATTCCAAAAGTCATTGTTGAGAACCAAAAACCATTGTTGCCCGACAGTTTTTTGCCAGTTGCGGGCATTTTCCCAGCTTTGAAAAAATTTTAAAGTAGCCTATCGTTCAAGTCGGCTTCGTTTGGTATACAGTCGTCCCTCGGTATGACCGTGACCGTGAACAGTGATGTAGAGCGCCAATATAAATTGGTTAAGGGTATTTCACTCTTCATCTCTTTCATCATAGAGACCACTATTGGCGTGATCACTATTAAAAATTTTAAGGGATGTCCCTCAAGTTTTTATCATGCATAAATCTATATATATATATATATATATATATATATTACTCTGCTTTCTGCCATTCGCAAGACTCCCCAGGAAATATTGAATTACTTTTTAATTATCCTAAATTTTCTATCTTTATCCTCTTTTAATTTTTGTTTTACCCCTTGCACACAGCCATTATACGTAGAACAGGTTTCATCCTTTATCTTTCAGTTTCTCTGACTTTTCATAAATGCCATCTGTTGTTTTTTTTTGACAACCATCATTTGTATTTTATTCTATGAAGATGCAATTTTGCATATCCTGAAATCTTGCATTTCTATCTTCACCATCTCTTACGTAAAACATTGTTTCTATTTTTTATTTTCCACATTGTGAATATATAAGTTCCAGTATTCTATTTTTACCATTTTCCACTTTATGAATAAAATATACATTATTCTACTATTTTCTCTAAACTCAATTCTTGATATGAAAATATATATAATGCATTCTGCATTCCCATAATATACTTCAATAAGAATATAATGATAAATAGTGCCATTATGACTGAATAGGTTCCAATACTCTATTTTTTTTTTTAGATTCATTTCTAATATAATAATAAATAAATGCACTTTTGCATTTCTAGAATTTCTTCAGTATCAAAATAAATAGGTTCCACTATATTACATTATAATTATGCAAGGCCTTAGGCTAGTATATGAGAAATGAAATTTTGCATTTCTTGAATATTGCATTTCACTCTTCACCTTCTCTTACATTAAACATTGTTTCTATTTTTTATTTTACAATCTTCCACATTATGAATATATAGGTTCCGGTATTCTATTTTTGACCATCCTGCTCTTTATTTTCTTTTTTTCTTTCTTTCAAACCGAGCACAACTCAGGTCTATCACCATCTATGGACAATTTATTACCTAGTGAGTTGTGCCGGAAGTGCAACTGTATGTGTGTACCTAACACACAAGTCTGAGTACGTATGTAGTGTTGTTTGATTTTTCAGTGCTGCCATCTATGTTTCAGAAGTAAAGTGAGTGATGTGTATGATTGAATTACTTTTGTACTGTTTGTTGGTCTGTGGCAAGACTTTTTAAAGGAGAGATCGGCTCGCTTTCGCGCCTTGAAGTTGGGAACCACAGAAAATCAACTTCAGCCGATTCGTCATCACTACCCCCTACCTCCTAACGCATATTGGTTGGGGGCTCGTGGGCCCCCCAAAACGAAAAAAAAAATAGTTTTATAAAAAATTTCGAAAGAAAATACCATTATATGTTGTTATAATCAACTTCTGTTAGTTTCGATGCTCTTTGAAGTGTAAGAACCCAAAATTTCTCTTTAAGAAATTCATTGCGACCCACCCTTCTAGTCATATATGGCCCTAAACCCTTGAATCGCGGACCAAATGTGGCCCTGAAGGTTATCTGATGAGCTTGCCCCCCCCCCCCCAAACCTAATGGTGTAGAAATGAACTAAGCGGCAGATTTACAAATCGCTTAAATGACCTGTGGCACAATTCCAGAGCATTTAAGTGGCCCGTTGCACATTTTCAGATCACTGAAGTAGGCCTTAAAGATCACTTTCACATTCAAAGACCACCTAAGTAACCCGCAACACAGTTACAGAACACTTAAACGATCCGTGGTTTTAGAGCACTTAAACGGCCCCCAGTGCGGTTCTACATGTCTCTCAAGTTACCCGCGGAACATTCCCAGATTACATAAGTGATCTGTGGCATAATTAAGAATCACTTGAGTGATGCGTGGCTGAGTTCCATACTTGAGCGGCCCGGAAATATTTCCAGAGCACTTGAAGGAACCGTCAAACATTTAGAGATCATTAAAATGGCTCTGTAGGGGACTTATCAATAGATAGAATGTTAGTTCAGTTGCCCAATAAATATTAAAAGGTTTTTCCCGTTTTTGGTGCTCCAGATAAGTTGCCATTAAGAATATTTCATATCTTCATAAAGGTTGGTTGATGACGTAAGCATCATCCAAACCCTTCCCCCCCCCCCTTGTCATCAAAAATCAGCAAATCGGAAACCCCTCCCCCCATCGATGCTGACGTAATACTTGAATGAACCCTAATATAATAATATGTAAATGCACTTTTTCATAGAGAAGTCCATCAAAATCACTTTTGCTTTTTCTTATTTCACTGAGATGTCACTTCAAGTCTTACAATTGTACAATTTTGTTACACTTCAAATCTCTGCATATATTGCAACTTGTATTTGAAAACAATTTTTTGAAGGTATCATCTATACAGTAATGAACATCCCAAATTACTTATAAATTTCTATACAATTTACACAATTAATTTATTGCAATTAAGACAAAAATTATACAATGAAAATTTGCATATGTATTTTTAAGGAAAAACTTAACTATAAAAACTGTGTATAATTATTTACAATCTATTCTTCTCTAATGTGTGTTGATATTTACAAATTTTTTCATTGTTATTTTAAAATTCATTTGTGTACTGTGTCATTAGTACATTTTTTTACCTTAAATGTCTGAGTCTTTAATCATGGTTGTATACTACCATATTTCTGAAATTGGCCAACATTGGATTTCTATAGTTTTACGGAAAATCCGCGAATTTCTCAGGCACGGGAAAACAGAAGTCCGGCCACTGATAAGAGAAACCGTATCCAGGAAACGAACACGTATATTTCTATGTAAATCTTCACACGAGGATATTGGCCTATTGGCGACGAAAAATCTAACGCGACGGAGTCTTTTGGCGAGTGTCATGCTAGCCGAATACTAACATTATTTGCGCAACCGTATAGCATTCCTTCATTTTTTCGCGGGTTAGCTTGTTCGATGGGGTGACGAAGCGTTGGATTTAAAGTATTTTTAAAAGAACGTCTTTTTTATATCTGCTTTGTGCGGCAGAAGTAGAAAGGGCGCCCAGTGATTCTCGATGACTTCGTTTCTCTTCGATTCTCTTCTCGTTCTTTTTCGAAAGAATATTAAATGTTTATTAGTCATTTCTTCTTTATTTCAGTTAACTTGTTAGAGTATGGTATCTTTCGACACGATCCCGTCCTTTGAAAATTCGGCAATGGCTAAAATTGGCAAAAGTCGATAGAGCCTGGGCCGTGTTCGGTTTGAAAAAAAGAAAGAACGGTAACAAGGCTTCCTTTTCCAATTTTTCTACTCGTGGAAAACGTACCACAGTCGTGGAAATAATCCATTGCTGATTTAAACTTTCGATTATTACGGTGCTTATAATGAACTCCTCTTCCTCTTCTTCATCTTGTTCATCATGCTGTATCGTTTCGGTTTCAAGAGCAATCGGCTCGATTCATCCCTCCCTCATCGATTTCTGAATTGCTGTTAATTAATTTTCCAATTCCTTTAATGCCCACATAATTAAACCATTCTCCATCCACCTGATTCGCTAACGTGGCAATATCTTTCATAACCTTTTTGGCTGACTCCATAGAAATGGATGCGTCTTCAGGCACACATTGTGACCAAAAGTTCTTCCAACACGAGATGACTGTTCCGATCTTTATAGCTCCACAGCTCTATTAATGATGCTCTAATGGCATCGTTAAAGTTCATCTATCAACGTCTCTCTATGAGTCGTTCCCTGCATTTGCATCTGCGTCGATTGCCTACACACAATCATCGTTGAGTAATGTGTATAGCGAGCCATAAATGTTCGCATAACATCCGACAAAGCAGCTGAATGCTAGTGGAGTTGGAAAGCATATGGACGACTTAAAGCACCATAAATAATTCAGGAGTGGTTTATTGTGCTCCGGTACAAGAATTAGCACTATACAATACAATACAATGGTGTTTTTAGAAAACTGGGAATGAGACAGTGATTATATTATTACTGAGTGGGCAGACTGTATATGCAAAATTTGGCAACAACAGTAGCCAAATTTTGCATATACAGTCTGCCCAGTTGCCTATCTTTATAAAATTGTTGATTTTTATGGAGAACTTCCACAGACACACAGAAAATCAATTTTACGTATGTCACTGCCAAAGCCCAAAATTGGCCAATTCGCGACGGCCCCGCCACTTCGCGAACTGGCCGATTTCTTTAAATATTGACCCGGACGTTGATCCCTGGCCAAAGTCCGATAACAAAAGACATATTCGGGATCATCGTCAAGTTGGCGTATTTTTTCGTGATAATTGTGTCCATGTCAGTTATGGTAACCTATCATATCAAACCATAGTCACGATGTAGTGATCTCCAAAATTCGGCAGATAAAACTATATTTATAAAATTATTTTTATATTTTTTTATATTCCGGGGGTAAGCTATTCCATTTATTAACAACAACCCTATTAGAGAAAAATTCCCTGCGACACCATAACCTAGAATTGTCCCTTACCAATCCATACTGGTGTCCCCTTGTGGAAGCAGTTGATTGACGGTATACTAATTATTCATAGTCCCCTCCTATCCATACCGTTGAAAATTTTAAACACTGTGTTACTATATGCAAGTCATTTTTTTACATCACTGGATTAACAAACCAATAAAAATATTTCCTTTTTACAACTACCTCATCAATAGAAAAAATGCCACGGGGTACAGAGCTGCGAGAAAGTGAAATATGGCTATTGCATGACACCGGCGTTTCTAAAGCATATATCTGTAATAGCTGTTATCCGCGGCTTCGCTTGCGTGGATTTGGTAATCTGAAACATGCTTGGCGATGATTCCTTCCGATAACATTTGAATCCCTCATGACCCCCTTGGGTGTTGCATTTCCAGAAATCCCGTCTTAGTGTGAGTCTCTATATTATTAAATATAATACTGACCGAATATTTCATATTTATAGCTTCTAGCGGTTTAGGCTCAGCGATGATTGCCCCACATAACTTTTTAGCCCCCCCCCCCATGTCCCTCTTACAGTATGAATTTTGGAAAAAATGGAATTGTGTTTCTTTAATTTTTGAAAAGCGTTCGTGTGCCATCCGTCGTTAGTGAGTTTTCACATTACAAAGTAAAACTACTTACCAAATTTCATATTTATAGTTTCGGCGATTTAGGCTCAGCATCCCATTTGTCCCACGTAACATTCGAGCCCCTTTATGACCACTTTACGGGCCGAATTCCGAAAAAAACCCTCTTGGTGAGTCTTTACGTCATGAAATAAAACTACTGACCAAATTTCATAAATATTGCTTCAGCCCGGCATGATTTTCTGTATAACCTTTGAATTTCGAAAAATCCTTTCTTAGTGGGTCTTTACTTCATAAAATGAAATTACTAATCAAATTTCATGTTCATAACTTCAGTGGTTTCGGCTCGGCGATGATGAATTTTTGAATCAGTCAGTCAGTCAGGACATGTCATCTATACGGGGTGTTCCGGTTGCTTTAAAAATATTAAAGTAACCGGAAATTATCATCAAACACCAGCCGTAAAAGCAAAAAAAAAATTGAAATTAAAAATTAAAAGTAAGAGTATTGTGCCTATGGCAGCTGTATACATTTATCATGAAAATATGCAAATGAAAAATAAGACTTAAAATTTTTAATTTGTATGTATATCTTATATATAAATTGAAAAGTATTTATGTATGTTTGTTCGGTATAGAAATCTACAATTTTAGACAGATCATCGCCAAAATTTTGCACATATACCAAACAGGACCGGGATTGAACCATGGGCTACTTTAAAAGTTCGTCAGAGCTGGGAAAATGTCCGAAATGGGCAAAAAAAACCCGTCAAGTAACAATGATTCCTGGGCCCCAACACTCACTTTCGGAATGTTTACTTTGGTTACCGTGGTTACATATAGGCCTTCACAATAGTTTGCCTCTAGTTTAATGCTGCCAGTATTATGTATAGCAGTTTATTCCTTTATAATGGTTTGTCACTTTTTCAATCGTCCCAGTAATTGAAGAAAACCCGGGCATTGCCGAGTATTATGGCTAGTAAAGTATAAATGTGAAAGTCTGTCTGTCGGTATGTATGTATGTATGTCTGTTCTTTATACAAATCTACAGTTTTAGGCCGATCGTCGCCAGATTTTGCATATATACCAAACAGGTCCGGGATTGAACCGTAGGCTACTTTAAAAGTTCTTCCGAGCTGGGCAAATGCCCGAAATGGGCGAAAAACTGTCGGGCAACAATGGTATTGGGGCCTCAACAATTACTTTGGTTATCGTGGTTTCCAACAATGCGTTTCAGACGTGTATATATGCATTTACAATGGTTTGTCACACCTTTAATTCTGTTATTATAACAGTTTATTCCTTTATAACGGTTTGTAACTTTTCCAATCCTCTCAGTAATTGAAGAAAACCCGGGAAGAGCGCCGGGCATTTCTGCTAGCCTATATACAGGGTATCCTGTAAGTGCTAATGCGACCTTTATCTCATCAACCGCCCATCGTAGAGGTATAGTTTCAATTTAAAAATGGCTTAAAGGCGTTTGAATAATATTCGCTGCACAAGCTGGACGTATGACGTCACTAACAACAGAGAACAACAACTACGACGCCAAAACTGGGAATAAAAATGTTCATCGCCAGCTGATGAACTCAATGGTTGCCTCAAATCATCAACCCTATGGCACGAAGTTAAAAAATTATCATTATCCACCAACATGCGAGTTCAACTGCAAAATAACTCAGTTTCTGATCTCTTTGGATATTCCGGTTGTGCAACCACACATCTTGATCCTCAAAGTTGGAGCACCTATAATGATTTTAAGAAATTTGGAGACACCGATACTCTGCAATGGCAACAGACTCTGCGTGAAGAAATTGCACAATTACATCATCGAAGCACCGATTCTAACTTGGATGTGCCAAAGGAGAAGACGTCTTCATTCACGTATCCCATTTATCACTGGAGAAATGCGATTCACTTTCAAGCGACTGCGGTTTCCGACTCGTTTAGCTTTTGCACGACAATCAACAAAGCGCAAGGCCAGTCGTTAGCAGTGCCGGGCATTAACCTACTTGAGCCCTGTTTTTCACACGGACAGCTTTACGTCGCGTGTTGGCAATCCCAAAAATTTAGCATCTACACACCAGATGGAAAAACAAAAAATATTGTGTATCCACAAGCGATTTCCTGAAGTTTTTAATTAAAATATTTAAAAATTAAAGTAATTTTTTCTTGATGCAGAAATTGTTTTGATCAAGAAATAATTAATAAGCTATACATATATAAATTTTTTACAAGGCGGGCAACGTCGCCGGGTATCAGCTCTAGTCTATTCTATATATATATAAAATTGATTTTCTGTCTGTGTGTGTGTGTGTGTGTATGTTCTCCATACAAATCTACAATTTTGGATCGATCGTCGCCAAATTTTGCATATATACCAACCCGACTTGAACGATGGGCTACTTTAAAATTTTTTCAAAGCTGGGAAAATGCTCGCAACTGGCAAAAAACTGTCGAGCAACAATGGTTTTTGGGCCTCAACAATCACTTGCGGAACGTTTACTTTGGTTACCGTGGTTTCTAGCAATGCGTTTCAGACGTGTATATGCCTTTGTAATGGTTTGTGGGCCCTTTTTTCAATACTATCAGTAATAAGGCTTTTTGAATATACGTCATAATCATCATCAGCATCGCTTTGAGTTTCAGGAAAAGGGTGATACTCATAGGAATCAGTGTTAAAATCGCCGATTTTACTGTAGAAATGCAGAAATTTGATGGGATTTTCCGCCACATCAACAATTTTAAAATTGTATTGAATTCTCGATTTTTGAAATATATATTAAGTTCGCTTAGAGACATACGAATCCCAGAAAATTAAATATGAAGTAATTAGCCCTACCTACTTTCGAGTTGGACATTCATGCAATAACATTGATTTCAAGTTTTATATTTACGTCTTCTCAACCATGGAAATTAATGTATCCGTATTGTCTTTTGATATTCAACTGCATAAATTCATGTGGGTTAGGGTATTTTAAAATTAATTATGGGCCCGTAAAAGGTACATCGAAAAAATTCCACAGCTTTAACTAAGCATTTTTGGATGCTGGAACAGGCAGATGGATAACTTGAAGTTCGGGGGGGGGGGGATTCAAAATGCCTAGCGCCCCCGTAAAAAAGGAAAAAAAACTATTCATTTCTATGTTTCTTTAATCTAGATTTATTTCATGAGTCGCGCAAGAAGTCGCCATATTGGTGAACACGGTTTGCATGTCCTTCAAAGAAAGAGGGAGATATCACGTGATCCAAAAAGCCTCATTAAAGAGAACCGGGCAGCACCGGGTATTATAGCTAAGCATTTGGCCAAAATCCTTATTATTTAGATTACAGGGTTTAATCTATATCTATCATCCAGATTTATATTCCGCATTTTTGTAATTATACAAATCCACATTCCTCTACCATTTTGGCAATGTGCTAGTTCGAAATATGTTCCCTTATTTATTTTTGTAATTATGCAAATTGCAAAATGTTTTTCTTTCATTTTTGTCGTTATACAAGTTCGTAGCATGTTTTCTTTCCCATTTTTGTACTCGGGCAACGCCGGGTATTATAGCTTTGTACAGTATATATAAAATTATCGAATTAAATGAGGAGGAATGCAAAATCCTGGAACTTCTTTATAACGAAATTTCGTTATAACGAAGTGATTCCTCCGATCTCTTCGAGTTCGTTAAAACGGAATTCGACCGTATATGTATGTAATAGTTTATAGGCCTTTATAATGGTTTGTCATTTTTCAATCCTCCCAGTAATTGATGAAAACCTGAGCAGCGCCGGGTATTATAGCTAATCTTATATGGAATTATGAAAGTATATATGTATGTACGTTTGTCCTTTATACAAATCCACAATTTTACACCGATTGTCGCCAAATTTTGCATATATACCAAACAAAACCGGAATTGAACCATAGGCTACTTTAAAAGTTCGCCAGAGTAAGGCAAATACCCGAAATTGGCAAAAGACCTTCGAGCAACAATAGTTTCTGGGCCCCAGCAGTCACTTTCGAAATGTTTACTTTGGTTACCGTGGTTCTCAAACAATGCATTTCAGACATGCATATATGTCTTCGCAATGGTTTGCCTCTTCTTTAATGTTGCCAATATTATGGTTTATTCCTTTATAATGGTTTGTCACTTTTTAGATCCTCCCAGCAATTGAAGAAATCCCGGGCATTGCGGGGTATTATTACTAGTAGACATATAAAATTGATTTCTTGTCTGTGTGTCTATATGTTCTCTATACAAATCTACAATTTTAGATTTATCGTAGCCAAATTTTGCATACATCCCCATCGGAACTCGACTTGAACGATAGCCTACTTTAAAAGTTCATCAGAGTTGGGAAAATGCCCGAAACGAGCAAAAAAACTGTCAGACAACAATGGTTCCTGGGCCTCAACGATCACTTTCGGAATGTTTATTTTGTTTACCGCGGTTCCTTAAGCAATGTGTTTCAGACGTATATATGCCTTTACAATAGTTTGTTTCTTTATAATAGTTTTTCCACTTTTTCAATTTTCCCAGTAATTGAAGAAAACCCGGGCAGCGTTGGGTATTATAGCTAGTAGCAAATAAAATTGCACGTTCTCGATGTATCGTTACAAATTTTTTTAGACCGTGGAATATGTGGCTTTGTAAAAAAAAAAAATTTGGGTGCAACCCATGCTTGTCTGCCCGATCAAAGCAAAATATTTTGCTCTAGCATAAGGTGCAAAATGTCATCCAGAAATATATAATTATATAATCTGCCTTATAACTGCAGTGCTCACAGCGAACAATTTCAAGAATTACTAGTTCTACATGTAACATTAAACTCAAAAAATTTAGAAAAACCTAACTTTGATACACAAACAGGATCATTTGATTCTCGCAAAACTTATTATGCCTTGGAAGTGATATTCTTCTCTGTTTTCCATAAAAAGAACTCAATCTACATGGTAATTAATGAACCATCAAATGGGTGGTGGTTCATTGATGGATTGGAGAGCATTTTCTGCTCAAGGAAAGAAGGATGTAATTTTCCTCCCCTCAAGGATGAACTCAAAAAGCAATATAGAACTTTTGCAGGAGGAGCTTGGTGTATTTAAAGTTCTTTGTGGCGAAGATTGCATATTCCTACAAGATAATGCATCAATTCACACATTCACACAATGCAGTTGTGGTTCAAGCAATAAAACACCAGTGTTCTTTTATGGCCGGCTCGTTTCCCTGACCTCAACTCCATGGAAAACTTGTTGGGCATTCTTTGCAGATAAGTATACGCTGATAGGAGGCAAATTTCTACTATCGAGCATCTAAAAGCCGCCATACCATGCTTGAAACATGTCAAATCAAATCAAATTTATTCAATTCCAACATACAGAAATTTAGATTAGTTAAAAAAACATATTTATCATCCAGATGCTGTGATGCCTGTGCGGATGATTGAAAATTTACATGATAATTAATGAATAAAATATATAAAGCATACGACATGAACAGAAACAAAAAAAAGACACATATACAACATAAATTTAAAAGAGATAAAATTATCGCTGTCAAATAAAAAAGTAAAAAAAATAAAGAACGGAAAAACATACACAATACAAAAAAACAAAGATCTTAATGCATGGCGAGAAATGTAAAATAAAACAAAACATTAGATAAAAAGTATATGAAAAAAAATGAAACTCGCACATACACTGCTGGCCACCCAAATTGCAACACCAAGAAAGACAAGAGATATCGCAACAATATTTATTTTGTAGATAACATGTTGACCAAGCATCAAATGATTAAATTTATAGACTTCTGTGAAGTGTGGTTCCTGCCAAAATCAGTAGCCAGAGTAGCCGCCATTGTTGGAGATCACCGCTGCCACACGCCTCGGCATTGATTCAAAGAGACTTTGGATGTGTTCTTGGGGTACAGCAGACCAAGCAGCTTCCACGCGTTGCCAAAGTTGATCTGGTGTGGCAGCTGGGGATGTAATCTGGGTCAATCGTTGAGCAACCATGGACCACATGTTTTCTATCGGCGAAAGATCCGGAGAGCGAGCTGGCCAGGGAAGCAATTCAATCTGGCGATTGACGAAGAACCTTTGGACAATGCGTGCCACGTGTGGTCACGCATTATCCTGTTGAAATATGGCTGTGGGCAAGCCCTGAAGGTAAGGAAGGACAACTGGCTCCAACACCTCGGAGATGTAGCGCTGGCTTTTTAAAGTACCGGCAATGCGTACTAGAGGAGTGCGAGAGTGATATCCAATACCGCCCCATACCATAATACCCGGTGCAGGACCAGTGTGGCGGTGCATAACGCAGCTGTTCAGCATCCTCTCTCCACGGTGTCTCCAGACTCGAATCCGACCATCGTGGTGTTGCAGACAGAAGCGTGACTCGTCAGTAAAGACAATTTCATTCCATTGTGCCGTCCACATCCTTCTTCCATCGCACCATTGGCGGCGGAGACGTCTGTGGTTCTGCGTCAAGGGTAGACGAAGCAATGGACGTCCTGCGGACAGACCACTCTGCTGTAAACGGCGTCGAATGGTACGCGCAGACACTGGATGATGCGGTACAGACTGAATGTGCTGTGCTATGGTTCGTGATGTGGCTGAGCGATCCGTCACTGCCATACGCACAATACGCCTGTCATCACGTGAAGTGGTGCACTGAGGTGGATGCGGTCGAACACGTCGGTCCGTCGTACCCTCCTGCATCCAACGATCACATATCCGCATTACAGTTGTTTGGTTTCGTCCAACACGACTACCGATTTCCCTGAAAGATAATCCACAATCTCGGTAGGCCACTATCCTTCCTCTGTCGAACACGGATACTTGATCAAAAGATGATCGCTGTTTTCTACGAGGCATAATTGATCGTTTTTTTGAAAAAACCACAAGAAAAACACAATTGCCGTACTTCAAATCGTCGAAATCTCCAAGCCTTAAATAGCGCTTTGAAGTGGCGCCACAGGCGCGCGTGATGTGCGTCTGCGCTGAAATTCTAATCATTTGCATATCTCACCTCCGCTAATGCATGTTGTAAATTTCATATTATTTGCATGCTTCCTTCAGGGTGTTGCATTTACGGTGGCCAGCAGTGTACATAGATAAACACAAATAAGAACAGTTTTTTTAATTGAAAAAATATACATAATTTAAGTGGCAAAGCTAAATTGAATAAATTTTATTGCTCCTCCTACAGGTCAAAATAAGAGTCTACATCGTCTGTTGAAATTAATAATTTGAATAATGCCTTTATAATATATAATTATATAATTTCGGAGCTAAATAATAAAAATTTTTGCGAAAAATTTATTTCCTAAAAGTAAGAATACGGTAAATCATATGAGGTTTTCGCTCGGAAACATTATCTTTTAAACTGCATAAGCCTTTATTACGGTGTAAGAAAAGAATAATACGAAAAAGAGCATTATGGCGTAAAGGAAGATTAAGATTTCTAAAAATTGTAGAAGCATGAGACTGACCCGGATTCAAAATTTTGAAAACTCTTTTTTGTATTTAAAATAAAGGCAATAAATTAGTTTTATAATCACCACCCACTATAATTGTACCATAATTTATAAGTGAATAAAACCAAGCATAGTAAAGGTCTTTTAAGAAATTAGCGAAATCTTTCTTACTTATATAATACAAATTATATAAAACAAAACGAAGTTTTTTAAGTAGTTCATGAACATGAGATTTCCATTTTAAATTGCTGTCTACATTTAAATGCAAGTATTTACTTCTTGAATTGCATCGCGATGACAATGAGGTTGAAAATCACAAGCGAGGGTGTGAAATTTCAGATTAAGATATAAATCAGATTGCATATGATTGAAATTAACGTATTTTGTCTTCTGTAAATTTAATTTTAAATCATTAGCATAGAACCATTTTTTAATTAATATTAAATCGTGGTTAATATGATTCTTAAGGCTGTCAAGATCATCACATGAATACATTAATACAGAATCATCGGCATAAGTGATCATGGACCCGTAAAATTCTAAATTACAAAGATCATTAATGAAAATCAGAAAAAACAAAGGACCCAATGTAGATCCTTGTGGGACTCCTCTATTTATATGGACATAATTACTCAAATTATCCCGTATTTTGACTCTTTGTTCTCTATTATATAAATATGAAGTGAACCAATTTAAGATATGCCCACGAATACCAGCTGAATTTAGTTTTTGAATGAGAATATAATTGTTCACATTGTCAAAAGCCTTTGAAATATCTAAAAGTATTGCAACAGTAAATTTGTTCTTGTTAATGCCGTTAAATAAATAAATTTAATATAAATAAATTTCGAAAAGGACAAAAGGGCATTTTCAGCATCTCGTCCTTTTATAAAACCAAATTGGTTTTTAGCAAAAAAATTCACAGAATACAAAAAATTATAAATTCTAATTGAAAGAATTTTTTCAATAAGTTTAGAAAAAACCGGTACAATTGAGATAGGCCTACAATTCAGCAGAGACTTTTTATGGCCAGCTTTAAAAACAGGAGTAATAGTGGCTCGTTTCAGTGACTCAGGAAATACAGCAATTTGAAATGAGGTATTTATGAACTTCGTGATAAATTCGACATTATTTGCAGCAGACTCTTTAATCAAGTATATATTAATTCCATCTCGTAATTATACGAATTAGTTTTAGAAAAAGAATTTAAGAGATCGACTACATCAAAAAAGGCAATTTTTTTAAAATCATCATTGTTACCGAATAAAGACGTATTGTGGCTTATATGATCAAAGTGGGTGTAGAATTGATTTGCAAGTTCTAGGCTAGAGTATCAGCAGAATCTGGCAACACAATAGGTTTAGTTTGGTTTTTCACAATACTGTTAATAAATTCCCATTTCTTTTTATTTGTATCGCATTTCATAAACCGTTGCTTGTAATATTCATTTTTAACTAATTTAATACGCATTTTAAGCTCATTGGCTGTGCTTACGCTGTGTGTACGCTGTTCTATAGATTCTGTCAAATGGATATTTCCGCATTTTTTTTATACAGTTTTTCTTTTCTACGAACCATACGTAGCAATTCGTTTGTCATCCAGTTATTATTACATTTATTTGTTCTCCTAGTGCGATATTTGAAATTATTTTTAATAGAATTCAATACAAATGCAAAAATTTTATATTGCGTATCGATATCAACGTTATCCCTCCAATTGTATTTATAATTATTTAGAAAATTAGAAAGCATATTTTTGTCGATTACTGTAAAATACCAACAATCAGAAATTTTTGAGCTTGGAATTGTATCATGGCTCAATTTCATAACTATGGGAAAATGATCAGTTAGATTGTTAATAATTATTCCAGAAGAAGTAGTGGATGGGTTATTTTGTGATTTAAAAGAAGTATGATCGCGCGCGATGCAAGTGGATCACTCTAGTAGGTTTATTGATCAGACACTTAAAATCATATTGGCTTAGACAGTTCAGGTAATCATGGACGTCAATACTGTTTGAAAAAATGTCTATATTTAAATCCCCAATAATATTATCGAAATTAAGGTTGGATAAAACAGATTGGAGCTCATTATTAAATTCAGCTATTGTGAATTGGTGAGAACGATAGATAGATAAGAGTGCAATATTAAATTCCCTACTGAATAATAGGATATATTCAGCCGTAGTGAAATGAATACCAATCTGATTAAAAATCAGGTTTTTCCGTACAAAGACTGCGATTCCCGCCGACCTGCTATTTTCTCTGCAACAGAAAAACGAGTTGAAATCATCCAACTTATTATACAAGTTCACTTCATTACAATAAATCCAGATTTCAGAAAAAATTAATAAAGATATTGTTTAAACAACCTGAAAATTCTGCTAAATATCTCTTGTGACACTCTCATTGATTTGCTTGAATCCATGCCAAATCGCATTTTTTTTCTTTGATTAGCAACAGAGGTGGTTCTACAAAATATCGATTTTGATTTGGTAAATATATATACAATTTGTTTGAATTTTATTTTATTTTTCCCTCAGAAATCAGTAGGTGTCTTTTTTAATCTTTTTTTAAATTTCCAATATTTGGTAAAAAGTTATTTTGCACCATCATAACCAGCTTAGAATTTTTGATAGCTTTTACTTCGCTCCTTCCTGTGATTTCTCTACAATTTGAGTGTCTTATAATTATGTCTCGAACTGAACAAATTTCATATTTATAGCTTCAGCGGTTCTCCATGTCAATTTTTTTTCATGGGTTAGGGGTTGAATTTTGAAAAATACTTTTTTAGTGAGTCTATATTATGGAATACTGACCAAATTTCATATTTATAGCCTCAGTAGTTTTGGCTCGGCGATGATGAATGAGTCAGTCAGGACATGTTATTTTATATCCAGGCTGTCCTATAAGTTCTAAGCGGCCTTTATCTCATCAACCGTTCGTCGCAGAGGTATGGTTTTAATTTAAAAATGCTCAAAATTCGTTCAGAAATCACTATATCAGTTTCGAGAATGAAAATAGGCTACAGTGTCCCAAAATATAAATTAAAAAGTCTAAATTTTTATACGGTTCCCCTATTTTCTAACTTCCAATTAGAAAGTTGTTGCCCTGTGAATTCTTCGGCCAAAAAAACTTTCATGCTTCTAAATGCACAATATTCGCTGACATATTTAAACACAAAATCCGGAGAAAAGTTCGGAAAGAACAGCATAAATGAGGGAAATAAGCGTTTTCCATTAGTTTAACCTGCTCTCCAACTTTTCCCACTTAGAAGTATGGGGATTTTTTTTTTCTTCTTTTGGTCTCAGGAAAGAGAGGACAACTTTCTAATTGGAAGTTAGAGAACAGGAGGACCGTATATAAATGTAAATTTTTCGTTTTAGGACATTCAATATTTTTACTCTCCAAACTGGTACAGAGCACACATTTTCACAGCCATTTTTTTAAATTGAAACCATACTTCCCCGACGAACTGTTGATGAGATAAAGGACGTATTATAGGATTTACAGGATACTCTGTATATAGATTTTTTTATTTATTTGTTCATCCGAGTCTTCTCCCGCAGATGTTGTTATCGATATGAGGAAAAACTATACGGCATGTACCAATACCGTATACACCGAGAGCGGTTACCGTCATGCATTTTAATGATAAGTGGTTGCTTTAGGGTAGGTATTGTTATTTATTTTCCCATTATAACGGAAATTAAGTTTTTTGTGGGAAAAACAGTCTTTTTTTTTTCTTTCAAGTTTATTCTCTTTCAGTATTTTGGTATTTGTTATTTCTAGGAAAAGATTGCATATTGATTCCAATAATTCCAATACCATTTCTTAGATGCGACAAAATTTCAATTTGTTCTTCCGTTGACTTACTTAATATCTCGCACGAGGTGGTTGTTTGAGGAGAGTTCGTTCAGTGTGATAACATGAAATGCAAAATTTTGTCCTCAATATATTTTCGGTATGATGAACATAACTATAATAAAATATACTTATAATAAAATTTATGAAATTAGCTCTAAAATACCTCAAGCTGCAAGTAATGACTAGCAAGATACAGTTCACTATTGAACATTAATCGAACTAAAAATAATACCTGCTCGTATAATCCAGGGGATGTGCACAATCTTCCCGAAGGGGGGGGGGATATATGAGATGGTCACCAATCACGGGCCACAATCGTGGTTTTACGAACAGCTTTCATAAACAGGAGGTTGTGCACCCCTATGATTATCAGAACAAAGATCGATGCCTTGTTGGTAGGATTAGCCGAAGTAGAAATTTATTTAAATATTTTGTTTCCTTGTATATACCCCCCACTCTAATGTTTTCTTTGGCGAATGTACCAATGCTATCCGAAAATTGTGTATATCTATACTTGATTGCAATTCATATCTTTCATGAAAAAATGCTATTATTCTCTATCAAATTCATTACAAAAAAAAAGCCTAAACAGCATCAAGCAGTAGTTCCAAATTTTTTTTAATGTTATTTATGAAAAAAAATAGTTTCTGTCGAATGCTACGTCATGCATATGATAATTTGCTTTTGAAAAATCGATGATTTCCTGTCAGTAAATGTCGAAGTCAAATACTTTACGCATACTTTCCTTATTTTCATTTCAAGAGTACTTCTGAATCTTTTGAACCATTTAGAGCCATCGTACCTTTATAATTGGGTTATCTTCATGCATTCAAAGTCTGGCGAAACTTATTTCTTTTATTTACGCTGAGAAAGGAAAAAAAAATTAAAATTATGTTATATTTAAATAAATATCTCAGGTCTTTCAGTTAAAAAAAATAATTCAACTATGATTTTGACTAGCTCCGTATTCATTATCTCGTTAGAATGCAGTTCGACACAACCTTAGTCTTCACAAATGTTTTATGCGTGTTGAAAATGTAAAGGGGGCTGTCTGGACTGTGGATGAACTTGAATTCTACAAACGCCGTCCTCAGCGGCTCCAAGAACGCATGGCTGGGTATGTTTTATTGAATGTTGTTTGTTTCTCTATTTGTTAAACTGTCAGCATTTACTTATTTTTCCTTTCTCTCTCTTTCTCTCTCTCTCTCTCTCTCTCTGTTTTTAATCCTCTCCCGGTTCCACTCCATCTGTAACTTATCCTGAATGCTAATTTGGCATCTGATTATGTTCTATGTGGGCCTTTTGCTTTAACTTTTCTTTCTTGTGTGTGCGTTTTTTATTTATTTCATTTTAACATTGCTTGATTATGTTTATTTTTTATTTTACTTTTTTTTTCATACGTGTTGCGTGTGTATATATCCATTTGTGCCTGCTTATTGCTTGATCCATTGCTAAACAAAATTATCTATGCATCCTTCCTCATGCGCAAAAAACCTGATTCTTTATAAATTTTGTTTTCATGGAATGTGCTCTTTCTTGCTCACATTCTTTAAACGATCCTTATTTCTTGGTTTTATCCTACCCTAACCAAATCCCTCAACTTGAACCTTCCACCCATTCCTTGTTCTCTGCACAGAATGCTATTCGCACCAATCTGTCTCTCCATAAATGCTTTGTTCGCTATGAAGATGACTTTGGATCGTGGTGGAGGGTGGATGACCAGGAATTTGTGAGGCGTCGACATTTGAGTCGGGGTAGACCAAGAAAATATCTTGACTCTGACTGCAACCCCACCACCAGTTCCTCTGCACCATTACAGTAAGCCTTGAATGCATTGCTTTACTTTTGTTTCTCCTATATTGCACTCAAAGCTTGGCTGTTGCAGTGTTCAAAATTTTCCTGTATGCTCTTGCTTATACCTGCATGTCAGTTTCAGCATGTTATTGGCAGTTACTATGTATATATTTAATGCTTTATCCTTCTGTCATGTAAAAATTATTGGAAATAAATATTTTGTAGTCGCATACTATTTTAGAGCATATTTATCCTTAGACATTTTTTAAAGTGATTATTTTTCTCAAGTTATATGTGCCACAATTTTCATGTTTCATTGCCATAATTAGAATGGGTAGCCCATTGTTTTTTGAAAAATGTCGATAATGATTTCTATTTTAAAAAAATGTATGTACTACTCCATAGTGAAGTATCATTGCTTATATAAAATATGAATTGTGTTTAACTCTCTTATTTCCATCAAAAGGGGCTGTCGCAAGCTCAAGTTTTAGTCGAGAATAAATAGAAATTTTGTGATGACTGATCGTCACTTCTGTCTTAGTTTAGGCGCAGAAGTCTAGAAAACCCGCAGTTATCTACTGCTTGTTTTCATTTTCATCAAAGTGAGAGTGAATCAAATATGATATAAATAAGGTACAAAATTAAATTTTCTTCGTTTTGAACTTTCTGTAGCTGGCTTTCTTTTCGTTCAGAAAGCTACGAAACTCTAAGAATGTTTCATACCGGGATTACACTATAAAATTCAGTAAAAGGTCTTTTGCATAACTTGAAGAAAAAAAAAACAACCAATAAGCATATTGACTACATTCGCTCAAATGTAACCGATGTGCTTAAGTTTTATAAAAGAACTTTCATAAAACTTTCATAATGTGATCTCGGCCTTAGTACAGGGGTGGGAAAGAAATTACTAGTAAAATAGGTTTCTACATTACCACTAAAGGGTGTTTTCTATGCAACATGTGGTGTACATCCTAAATTTTTCGCAAACATGTGACCAAATTGCTGAAATCTCGTGGAAGAGTATCTAAACATTTAAAACAAACATTTTCTTCCAAATGAATATGACATTAAGTTAAGAAGAATGTGCTTTGCTGTTGAATTCTTATACGAATAAATGCATTTTTGTGATTTCGCACAAAAATCTATGCGAAGATTTCCGGTCTTTAAAGGACTCCCAAAATTCCCCATTCCCTTAACCAAAATATTCCTAAAGTTTCATACATTTCTGATGTGTAATTGAAGCTGCAGACAGCTTAGAGCAGAGGAACTTTAATTATGCGTATATGATGTCTAATCAAAGTTCCTGCTGTTGAGAGAAGCTCTCGGTAATCTTCTTCTTAACTGGCATGGAACTTTACGCATTCATCATCCGTAATGTGGCTGAGAAGAGGAATTTTTAAATAAAATACTCTGTATTGCTTGAAGTTAGTTTTTTTTTTTTTTTTTTACTTTCTGGCTGCTGCAAATAAAATAACATCTTCATCTGAATAATATAATCTCTAGAACAGGGCTGGACAAATCTCAAAAAGTCTTGGCGCCAGTAAAGATTTTTATGTGCCAAAAACGTTTTAGCCGGAAAAAAAGATCTAAAGTAATGCTTCTTTTGACTTTTTCGGGGCATGGTGACCCTTTTTTATGTTGGTAGATATGCTGCTATAAATTCCAAACATTTTGTGCTGCTCTCAACCTGCAATTACTAATAACTACACAAAGAAAATTTCAATATTAATTTTCAGTCGTCATGGTGACCTGATGCCTGAGATTTGTCCTGCGCTGCTTTAGAATTATTTCTCAAGACTGAATTAAAACTATCGAGCAGTTATGCGCTCATGTTTCACTTGCATCTTGGGAACTTTTATTAAATTTTTTATGATTTAATTTTGTAGCTCTTATAGCTAGTAGAATAGTAGTTTTCTTTAATTTTGCAATCATAAATTTGTTAAAACATCAGTCTTACTTTGAACAGCTATATAGATTTTTAGTTCTGGTGCCAAATAGCAGAAAGAAGTTTAATCATCATTTTTGACTGCTGCTGTTGTTCACATTTCTATATACGTACATGGTAGAAAAAATTAAATTGCAATTTTGTTAATTTCTATATTTTCTACTGCCTGTTTTGTCATTATTTAACGTCGTATTGTCGTATTTAATCGCAGAAAAAAGTTTAACTTAAATTATAATTTTTTCACATCATGCACTCTAATCGTTTGTATAGGTAAAAATAAAAATTAAGCTTTATTTCACTGTCTCTTCAATTTTTCAGTGGATTGTGAATTCGTTGTGGTCATATGAATTTGCAGGAACAGGGAATTATAGAATTAGATTAAGAGTCAATTTATTGTATTTTAGCCATTGTGAAATTATTGTCATATCGTTTTCAGCTTTATATTTGAGGTTTAGGTTATCATTATCAGAAATGAAAAGCACTGTGTCATCTGCATAACTTATAATATTTCCATTCATTTGTAAGTGTTATGTAAATATAGATGATATTTTCTCAGCCACCTCGTTGGGCATTTTGCCTGTTGTGGCGTTGTATTTGTATTTGGAAAATCAGAAGTTTTCTTACCTAGACCTCTCTGCAGATTTTGTCAATTTTCTTAGCCTAATTCAGAGTTTCCTGTTATGAAATTACGGTTAACGCTAGTTATAACTATCAGATAACGATTATGCGTTATTGCGACCATTATGATACGCATAGCCGATACGAGAAGTCCCAAATGTTTTTCTATTCGTCCCACGTTAGTCTAATACAGCAACCTACAATGATCATTCAATTGAATACAAAGCCGGAACATATCTATGCTCCCCGTCTTTTCTGTTCATTTTTTTGATTGAACGAAATACGTTTTCAAGTGCGTTTGAAATCAATGTTTCATATTTTTTCTTTCCGGATACAACTCCGGTCTATCACCGTGGGCAATTTGCTGCCGAGGTGCTATACCGGAAGTGTGTGTACCTAACAGTCTGAGTGCTTATCTATAGAATTGTGTACGGATTTTCAGTGCTGACATTTGTGAGTGAAGCCAATCTGTTTTGAGTCAAATTAAGAATGAAGTAAAATGATTAAATATTATTTGTGCCGTTATATGGTCTGTCGATCTCCGTGGTGAGACTTTTCACCACAATATGTAATGCATCACAATACGCGATGTATTACAATAAGCAAAGAACCTCAACACGCAATACATTACAATAAGCAAAGAACCTCAACACGCAATACATTACAATAAGCAAAGAACCTCAACACGCAATACATTACAATAAGCAAAGAACCTCAACACGCAATACATTACAATAAGCAAAGAACCTCAACACGCAATACATTACAATAAGCAAAGAACCTCAACACGCAATACATTACAATAAGCAAAGAACCTCAACACGCAATACATTACAATAAGCAAAGAACCTCAACACGCAATACATTACAATAAGCAAAGAACCTCAACACGCAATACATTACAATAAGCAAAGAACCTCAACACGCAATACATTACAATAAGCAAAGAACCTCAACACGCAATACATTACAATAAGCAAAGAACCTCAACACGCAATACATTACAATAAGCAAAGAACCTCAACACGCAATACATTACAATAAGCAAAGCACCGAAATACGTAGTTCACCACAATACGCGATATAGCGCAAATATATAGTGCACCACAATATTCAAGAGAGTATAATACATGATGCACAGCAATTCCAAACGCACCACCATCGGCAAAATACGCAATGCACCACTATTTTTAGTGCACCACATTAAGCAATACAGCACAATACACCATCATCTTCAATACAGAACAATAAGCAAAGCACCACAATACCCAAGTGAACACAATGCACCACAATACCCAAGCGAGCACAATGCACCACAATATGCAGTGTACCATAATAAGCAATAGAGCACAATACGCAGTACCGCACAATCACCAATGCACCGCAATGAGCAGTGCACCACCATTGGTAATGCAGTACAATACGCAATGCAGCGCAATATGCAATGAAACAGAATGTCCAATGCAGCACAATACAAAATATGCATAATCAGATTACCAGTGACACAGCGCAATACCAAAGCAAACGCAATGCAAAACAAATAAAATGCATCGCAAAACGCGATGTACTAAATCTCAATACAGCCATGTGCGCAATAAACAATGCACCATGATCAACACATATAGCATGGTTTGTTCTCTCACGCGCATATCAATTTCTGAAATACGGATACGGTGGCCCTGAGGCATGGTTAAATACTAAAAAAGAAAACGATGTTCATTATCCAAATGGGGGAGGGGGGGGGGAGAGAGAGAGAGAGACAGAATTGAATTTTTCACAGGGTCCCTTCTGTAGGCAAGGTACAATGTGAAAAATAAGAAACGATAACATTCAACCCGAGCCCCGTCTGTCCTAGAGTTAATTAAATGGAAACCACTGTACCCCCTAAGTACATTGAATAAATCGTCATGAAACCCAAAAAAAAGTTTTCCTATCTTTGTCGACTTCGAACACCTGTCGTTAGGTAGGATCATGGCCGTCTTCATGGGCTCCCGGCTCAAGTAATTTTTTTGAGGCCCTACCTGGCTAATTGTCGAAAATTTCAACTAGTTTCACGTTTTTGTGAGGTCCTCGGGCCGCGCCCGGGTGGACCCATGCGTTAAGACGGCACTAGGTAGTATACTGTTAGGTGCATACGCGAAAACTTGGTGTTTTTAGGTCGAACGGATCCCGACATGTTCGGGAGTTGCATAACAGAAAATCGTCTGCGGCAGATTTATATAAAATTGATTTTCGGTCTGTGTGTGTCTGCATGTTCTCTATACAAATCTACAATTTTATATCTATCGTATTCAAATTTTGCATATACTGTATACTAAACGGGACCGATTTGAACGATAGCCTATTTTAAAAGTTCATCAGAGCTGGGCAAACACCCGAAATGGGTAAAGCAACTGTCGGGCAACAATGGTTCTTGGGCCTCAACTATCACTTTCGGAATGCTTACTTTGGTTATCGCGTTTCAGACAAGGGTTTACAATGGTTTGTCACTTCTTTAAAGCTGTCAGTTTTAAAGTTTATGTATGACATGAATGTCGCTCTCCACTTGTTAATACAAGATATACGGAAGACTGGATGTTGTGAAGATATTTATTATTTGAGATGTTAATTTTTTAAGGAAGGAAAAAACTCATCTCTGCCTCTACCGGGAGTCGAACCCGGGTCCCTCGATTGCCGGACGAGTGCTCTGACCACTAAGCTACAGAGGAGATAGAGATTTTTTTTATATACGCTCTAGATATATACGCTCTAGCGAAGGGAAATCTCTATCTCCTCTGTAGCTTAGTGGTCAGAGCACTCGTCCGGCAATCGAGGGACCCGGGTTCGACTCCCGGTAGAGGCAGAGATGAGTTTTTCCTTCCTTAAAAAATTAACATCTCAAATAATAAATATCTTCACAACATCCAGTCTTCCGTATATCTTGTATTAAAGTTTATGCTTTTATAATGGTTTGCCACTTTTTCCAATCCTTCCACAAATTGAAGGAAACTAGGGCAGTGCCGGGTATTATAACTAGTTTTATATACATAACAAATATGTATCGATTGATGACTGAAGACGCGCCTCGTGCAAAAACGCGTAGTTTGCGTAGGAAAAAAAGAGAAAGTACGAGAGGCGATAAAAAAGAAGAAACGTTCAAAAGTCTCGAAGTACTGAAGTATTGAAAAACGTTAGTTATCCAACTTAGATCCTTTATTCGCGGATGTAGAAACCGAACTAAATAAAAATACGAACTTTTTTCTGATCCAGTAGCGGTAGGATAATATGAGTGCCATCTGGCGCTGATGATGAATATAACAAATATATACACATAATATTTAACAATCCCCCGCGATTGGAATTCCAAGGTCCCAATAGCAACGCACATAATCATATGAATAAATCGTATTGTGATACAAAAAACAATAACAAATTCCGCATATTGAATACAATTTCAACAATGTACTGCAATGTCAAAAAAAAAATGTTACAATATTTTTACATTTTATGCTAATAGATAATTTCAAATTGACAACTCTTACTGTGTTGTCACTACCATGAAACACGACAGTAATTCTAACTCTTAACCATTGAGAGCTTGGTATATAATCTTCTTTGATTAACACCAGGGTGCCAATTTTGGCATTGTTCTTTTCGAATTGTTATTTATTAGGCTGTTGTGAATTGTGTAGGTAGTCCTTGGGCCATAAATTCCAAATTTGCTGTTTAGCCTTGAAAACTCTCTCCCACCTTAGTAGTCTGTTCTCACAAAGATTTAGACCTTCTGGTTCAGGTAGCGCTGTAATGGGTCTACCTATCAAAAAGTGTCCTGGGGTCAGGACTTCGAAATTATCAACGTCTGATGACAAGGGAGTGAGTGGTCTTAAATTTAAGACTCCCTCTATTTCAGTTATGAGTGTCAGGAATTCTTCAAGGTCAAGTTTAGCATTGCCAACAACATGTTTCAAATGAAATTTGAATGACTTAATCCCTGATTACAATATGCCACCAAAGTTCGGGAAAATAGGAGGAATAAATTGCCAGTCAACAGCTTCTCCTGAGAGATAGTCAGTTCGAGTTTCATCTGGATGTTTTACCATGTTACACAGTTGTTTCAACTCTGCACAGGTACCCACAAATTTCTGGGGGCATTGTCGGTGAATATTTTGGAAATTTTCCCTCTTCTACCAAAGAAATGTTTCAAACTGTCGATAAAACCCTTAAAGAGGTCAGATCGCTTGCAAAGTCAGGGTGTATAGATCTGGTACATAAACAAACAAACGGATGCATACACTTTATTCAAAATGCCCTTTCTATGGTTCTTGAATTTGATCAGAAATGGCCCACAGAAATCCACACTCGTAATGTTAAATGAATACGAGGGTTCTTTTAGGAGATTCCCCATTATTTGTTGAGCCATTATGGATTTGTTTCTAAAGCAAGACAAACATTCATGTACTAGCTTTTAACACATGCATTTGCCATCAACGGACCAAAATTTTTGACGCACATGACATAATAAAGCTTGTGGACCAGTATGTAAATAATTCAAATGATAATATTTGGATACAATCAATGTGAATAGATTATTCGCAGGTTATAAATACTATCGGAAATTTAGCATTCAAACTTACATTAGAGTTAGGTAATCTTCCACCAACTCGAAGGACACCAGCATCGTCACTAAAGCAGTTTTCAACGATGCTAATTTGCTATTACCTCCAACAGGTTTACCCTTCCTAATGTCACTTACCTTTTCTCCAACTCACATCTATGAACAACAATTTTTACTAGAAAATTCTCGGCATAGGCGATTTCTTCTGATGTCAGCGATCCGTTCCTCTTGTCACCAAGTTTTCTGATATCTTATATATAAATGTGAAAGTATGTATGTATGTATGCTCTTTATACAAATCTACAGTTTTCGACCGATCGTCGCCAGATTTTGCATATATACCAAACAGGTCCGGGATTGAACCGTAGGCTACTTTAAAAGTTCGTTAGAGATGGGCAAATGCCCGAAATGGGCGAAAAACTGTGTGGCAACAATGGTTTTGGGGCCTCAACAATCACTTTCGGAACGTTTGCTTTGGTTACCATGGTTCCCAACAATGCGTTTCAGACGTGAATATATGCCTTTACAATGGTTTGTCACTCCTTTAATTCTGTTATTATAACAGTTTATTCATTTATAACGGTTTGTCACATTTCCAATTTAATTGCAGAAAACCCGGGAAGCGCTGGGTATTTCTGCTATCCTATATACAGGTTGTCCTGTAATCCTGTAAGTGATAATGCGGCCTTTATCTCATCAACCGCCCATCGTATAGGTATAGTTTCAATTTAAATATGCGTAAAAGGCGTTTGAATAATATTCGCTGCACAAGCTGGACGTATGACGTCGCCAACAACAGAGGACAACAACTACGACGACAAAACTGGGAATAAAAATGTTCAACGCCAACTGATGAACTCAATGCTTGCCTCAAATCATCAACACTCTGGCACGAAGTTAAAAAATTATCATTATCCACCAACATGCGAGTTCTCTTACTTGATGCAGAAATTTTTTTGAGTAAGAAATAATTAATAAGCTATACATATATAAATTTTTTACGGGGCGGGCAACGTCGCCGGGTATCAGCTAGTTCCATATAAACCTGAAAATATAACTACATATTCGAAGAATGGTATTATACCTATTACTCTTGCATTAATAATATGGTGATAAATTGGATTATTATTATACATAACAGAGAACCGATCAGTGCCACCATCATCGCATATTTTGGCGGATGACTAATTCTTTTTCAGAAAAAACTTTACTATTGTTTTCAGGCCATCGATCTGGTTCACGTGCTAACCACGAAGCAGCATGCCACAATACATGGTCAGTCACTAGGAAAAACAGTCACACTAAGGGTAACTTTGTCCGCGAGATTATCCCCGTGTATGCCAGGGCCATTGGCATACACAGGGGAGGGGGGGCTCTAACCCCCCTCAAGCCGAGATTACAGTGTGATTTTGCAGGAAGAAACGTAACCCCCCCCCAGAAGGTAAAAATTTCGAACACCCCCCCCCCAGCGAGAAAATCCTGCGCCTTTATCCAATGGATTACGATGAGAGAATCCGTCCAAACTATCAGTTCCAGACGCGGCAGTGTCAATTTTCTCAACAGTGTCACTCTGGCTTTCGCCATCACCAAAGTACCAGGATTCTTAGATTCTAGAAACTTCACATACACACCTACTCCATATGTATGTTGAGACGCGTCAAAAAAAAAGTGTAGTTCGAGATTCCTGTCATAAAAACTGTTACCTCTATCGGAATAATACCAGCGCGGAATCTCCATCTTCGGAAGATCAAACAACTTTTTCTGCACACGTTCAATACGTACGCTCATCATTGCAGGAATATGGCCCCATATCACTGAGACATACTCACGTGAGGGTGACATACTCACGTGAGACATGCGAAATACAGTCGAACCATCGCTGGAACTGAGGTGAATGACCCAGACGACGTAACGAGAGAGCAAAGTGACTTGTTGGACTTTGACAGGACGCTTTCTGCGTGAGCGCTCAAGGTCAAATCACTCTTGAAAATTACACCTAAATCCATTATGATGCTGTTTCTTTCTATAGCTGTTGTATCTACGGTGTAATCGTAAAGCAGTGGATGTAATTTTCGCGTGAATGAAACGACACTGCACTTTGAAACATTCAGACCGAGATTGTTGTCACGACACCAATCATTCAGATGAAATATATCATTTTGAAGAGCCAAGCAGTCTTCTATGGATTGAATTGATCGATGAAATTTTAGGCCATCAGCGAACATGAGGCAACGGCTATTTTGAAAATACAACGGTACGTCATTTACAGAGATGAGAAAAAGTAACGGACCCCTGAGGAACACCAGACATACTTGTATATGGTTTAGAAAGATGTCTTGATGGTAGCCTAACGATGCTTGTTCTGTCACTCAAATAGGAAGCGAACCAACCTACAGATTCATTTGACAACGTTGCGAACGTAATTTCGTTAAGAGTACATGATGA
Organism: Pholcus phalangioides; assembly: GCF_987345545.1. Lineage (NCBI taxonomy): Eukaryota > Metazoa > Arthropoda > Arachnida > Araneae > Pholcidae > Pholcus > Pholcus phalangioides. Next base: position 18,395,941 of record NW_028301607.1, read on the forward strand.
TTTACTCGATCGAAAGCCTTTTCGAAATCTTCGCATATGGTATCTATCTGTTCCCCATTGTCAAGAGCAAGCGACAGATCATGGGTGATGTTCGCAAGGTTAGTTACAGTCGAGCGTTTGCGAACAAAACCGTGATGAAACGGACTCAGTGAAGGCGCAAAGTGATTGTACAGTTTTTCATAAATCAATGATTCTAGAGCTTTGACGAACGAACTTAGAATCGAAACTGGTCTGTAGTTAGTTACATTTGATGGGACGCCCTTTTTATGATTGGAACTATGCTTGCCAATTTCCATGACGAAAGGAAGCAACCTATATTCAATGATTTATTAAATATAATTGTTAACGGACGTGCCAGTAATTCGCCACAACCGTTGACTACGTAAGCCGGAATACCATCTGGATCGATAACCCTAGATGACTTGAGCTTCCTTATAGCGCATAAGACGTCAGCTTCCCTAAACTGTATATGGGCGAGACGGAAGAGGTCAGTTTCAGCCAAAAACTGCCCTTGTGAAATCGATTGTAAAGAAATATTGCTATTCGTAAACACAGATTCAAAGTAATCCGCGAAGGCATTAGCGGTTTCTTGGCCAGTTGAAGAAGTAGAGCCATTCAAGTGCATTGTGCTTGGAATATGCCACGTTTTCGTTTGGACTTTATGAATTGCCAAAGCAATGAAGGATCCCGTTGAAGACCATCTTCAATATGTTTTAAGTAGTTCCTATATGCAGTTTGAATCTTTTCCTTGCATAAGCGTCTGACCAAACAGGGGCGTCGGAAGTATTTTCAACCAGTGGGTGCTCACACGGGCGTTCGCCGGATGGGGAGGGTGCCCCCCCCCCCCCACTTGAAGGATATCAAAAATTGAAAACGTATTTGTAAAAATAAGTATTAAAAAAACACAAATATATTTTTTATATAAATTCTGTATATGATGAGTGACTTGAGCCTCGGGGCAAAAGTCTCACCATGCGAAACGACATTGGTTACGCGTCACTTTGGCGTATAAGCCGCATTAGTGAAGCGATCCCGAATAATTCGCAACTGTGTTCCTAGCTAGATAAAATGCATAAAAAATTAGTTTTCTCCGAGAGAATAATGCATTATAGTTCGAGTGTTTTTACAGACACGAGAGAAACACATTCTTTCTCTAAACTTTTCAGTAATTATATTTCTCTTTACTCCTGATTTATTACTTTTCCTTATAGCAGTGCACTGTGCCGGTGGCACAACCCAAATAATTTCTAATAATTCATTATTGGATTCTTATATAAACAAGTCATGGTTTTTTCTTTATAATTATTTTTGCTACGAGCCTAATCTATGAAAATATTTTATTACGCAAATCTTTGAATTTATACAAAATGCTTTCAATGCATGCTTACTTGCATGTAATTATGATAGGGTAAGGTAATTAAGGTAGATGGATACTTTCGGAATAACATACAATAATTAAAACCTGAAAGTGTTGACTGTGAAGAGGTCAACTAAAAATAGGGTCTTTAAGTAGGCTGCCGAGCCATCGAGAGTAAATTAAATTTCAAATAATTTGGCAAGTACCAACAAAATTTATTGTGGCACTAATCATAACCAATTGAATTAGTATTTAGTCATGCCAGAGCACTGGTTATAAATTTTTCTACAATCCTATGAGGGAGGGAAGAACAACAATTACCGCTTATTTTTCAAATAATAGGATTAATAATGAAAATTATAATACACAAACTCACCCTGATGTATTTTCATCGAAGAAAAACTTTTCTTACACACTCGAGCACGACAGTTTCAATTGTAAATCGATCGATTCAAGTCCGGTAATTAAGAGAAATAACACTCTGCCGTTAAGTTTCGAAACAAGATCCTATGAGAAACAGTTTCTATACGAAAAATCTACAAAGATATCGCTGATAAGCTTTGTTTAACAATTGGCCTGTTGAAAAATCCAAATATGAAATGCCTAGATCTTTTCGATAGAGTAATTATGTTTGTACTTTATGTTCACTGTTTACACCAATGGTTCTCAAAGTGTGCTTCGCGACTACTAGAGGCACCGTGCTGAGCCGTCGATATTGATGTGTGGCAATCATTCTGGCCAGCAGTAAACATAGTTAGTACTGTACTTTTACTCGCTATCTAACATGCAAAAAAAAAAGACGAAGACTAAGGCAATTAGCACAATGCCGTTGCTGTAGGCACAACCATGCTAATAGCATCCAATCACAATAAAGAATTGGCCATTGGCAAAAATCGGACAACCAAAAAAATCTACCTCACAAACTTCTACAGCTGGTTGTCGGCAAACTTCACTGATCGTTTAATAGCATTTTTAGCGTTTTGGAAAATAAAAGAACTTCGGAAAAAAAAGAAAGAGTAATATCAATGGTTTCAAAATCTTCTTTCTTTCCTTGGAGTTACATCCACCTCTCACAAATATATCCGCTGCTACTTCCGCTTTCTGGCACCCAAGGGGATGTCGGTCAAACTGAAAGACCCCGTCCTTGCACATGCTCTTTGGAATTCCTTCACTAATTGTAATGGCCACGAGCATTTTTTGATGTTATCAGGGTTTGAAACTGAAAGCTGTTTCTTCTCCCACGAAATGTAAGTTTCAGGAAGGAAAAAAAATCATGTTTTCCATTTCAGAAGAAAAGGATTTATTTTACAAAAATTGCGGTCCCCCTAAATTTTGCGACCTGGGGGTCTATTACGCTCACGTCGTTATACAACGAGGTCGTTAGTGACGTCACGCCCTTAACGCAAATTCTCAACGAGCCTCATAACGCAAATCTCAGCGACCATCGTCAAAAACTTGATTTTTCTCAGCAACCCGCGGTATGTCGTTATCTATTTTACGAAAAACTCCCTGGTCCGAGAGTTGCGTTAGCTCCGAAAGGGATGGACCAATCGGATAATTTTCTCCGCTGCTGATAATCATCATCACTATCAACGAGTGCTGCAGCACGTGCGTTATTATTATTTTATTTATTTGTGCGCGTTAGTGTGTGTTGGTTGTCCCTAAATTTCTAAGCTGCATTTTTTTTTAATTCATCCGGATTATTTTTTATTTTCATCAAATATTTGAGAAGAAGGTAGGCTATGCCGTCACATGATACTGGCGCGGGGAAATTTTCTAAATTATTACGTTTAAAAAATGATTTTCTATTGAAGTTCAATGATGTTATGGATTTCCAAAGCGACTATCAAAAATATCATCATATCTTACCATGTTCTTAACACATTTATCTACCGTCTTGATATTAAGTCAAAATCAAGAACAAGTAACCTTTTATTTACATCATTAATTAGAAAATTGGTTTCCTTGTTTCACACATGAAAATGAAGTACCACCAAATTTACACTGCTGTTATCTTTTTTATACTCCGATCAGAAAATGCACTCAAGGATTAGAAAAAATTTATTTGTTGATTAATAAAATTTACTTTGATTTTTTTATAGTGTACTTAGAGTGTGCGCAGAGTATAGTGTGTGTGTGTGTAATGGTGTTTACTGCATTACACTTCTGTGTACTGCACAGAAAGTAGCAATACTTAATTGATATCACAAAATATCAATTTTATTAAACGAATTAAGAAGGGGAAAATCTGGAGTCGTTTAAATATATATTGACGTCGATTTTGAACGAGATGTGAAAAAAATATTGAGCAAATTTCAAAATGTCTTGAAAACATCGCGATAGAGAGATTTACCAGTTAAATAATATTCTTATATTGAGATGAGTTTAAGATTAGAATAAAGACATTTCCATACAAGATTTAAAAAAATAATAACGTTGTGTAGTGATTTATCTTTGTACCGAGTATAATAATTTATAACGATTTACCACTATGAATAATTTTTTCCAATCAGTATGTGTACAGATAACATTTTAAACGATAATGCTGTCTCTGAATCATGTTACTAAATTAAGGAACGTAATTCAGAGAATTATTATTCATTATAATGAACAACTTGATAAATTAATAATGAATGAATAATTTCCAATTGTAACTAATTTGTCTCCGTTGCTCTCACCATCGAAAAATGTACGCGCGAGCGGCCATGTTTATTTCCGTAACGCGAACATAACGAGTGGTCTCCGGTTCTCGTTAGTTAACGTTTTACGTAGCGATGTCGATAACGAAAATCGCTAGTAACGATGTGAGAAAAATCAACCTTTAGCGATGGTGACGTAAATCTATCCCACAATGCACCGCAAACCCCAAACACGTTTGAAACGCGGGCATAACGACATGAGCGTAATAGACCCCCAGGTGGGACCGCACCTTTCGCAACTGCCTAGGTCTGGTCTGCTTCAACAAAATGGAAAATGAAAAAACAGCGAGATTACTATCGGTTTGAGAAAAGGGTCTTCCTTCTGTCACACGAAACCCATGTGATGGTCACAGATGCATACCCCTTTAAAGAATAATATTCGGTATATAATAGAAGAATAAAAAGTGAATCGTTTCCTCATCCAAGATCACTGACCCTTCTGAAATCCTTCGGAAGAACCGAAATAAAAAATGTTCGAGACCGCGTGATCATGCGCAGGGTTACCTTTAAACAGAGATCTAAAAATCATACCCCCAACTGATACGGGGGGGGGGGGGCTAACAGGGCTCCTACCAAGAATGAAAATTTGTTTTAGCACTTTCCCCCAAATTTCCCACCGCGAGCCGCCAATTCTACCTTGGAAATACTGTATACAGCGGCACCCTGTCTTGGCCGATCTCGTGACACACCCCTTTCAATTAGGAACCGTGGCTGTACTCGGCACTGTTTGATTTCCAAACAAAAATATTGCTCCTGAAGAGTGCGCAGGAAGGGGCGAAGACTGGGCCTCCACGTGATCAGAAATAGATAACTAAAAAAAAGTTCAAAATATTAAGAAAATGTAATTAAAATATCATATTGGTATATAGAGAAAATACCCATGTATGATATTTTAATTAAATTCTTTCATCTTAAAATGCTAATTTTTAAGCGCAGAGCCTCCCGCAGCAGAGCCTCAGACTAAACTTTTCATGTGCCCTTCTATAATTAATTTGCAATGTGCAAAACAAAAAATGATAAGAGAATTGTCCCGGGCTCCCGCAGGACAATGGGCTCCCGGACTGAAACCCTGTTAGCAAGCTGCTCTTGCCCAATATAGAGTCTTTTGCTATACATTAATGCAACGAAGTTTTTTTACATAAACAAATTTAGATATCAGTGGTTCTAAAAAGTGCACGTTGCGGTTCCCAGTGGGTTCACTGTGACTTTGCAACATTGATGCGTGCCTGTTCCGTGCTCTAAATTGATTTCTTTCAGCACTTCTAAAAGGCGGAGGAGAAACGATGGCTAGGACCAGGGCCCCACAAGGGTGAGGCTGACAGGGCTCCAGCCCTGGGCCCGGGACGATTCTCGTCATTTTTTGTTTTTCCCCCCTATAAATTCATTTTAAAGGGGCCCGTGAATGTCAGGTTGCGGCCCCCCGCAAAAGATGACAGAGCTCCATAGATTCGTCTCTTTTATTTATTTATCAAATTTACTGATTTATTTTATTTTCTTCCAGTGACTGCGGAGCCCTTCCCGAAGTGCACATGGAGCCCCAAGGACTCCGTGGCGCACCAATTGAGAACCTCTGGTCTAAGGAAATAAATGCACGCATAATTGCACCACTGTCAAGACTTGTAAACAAATTATCCCATATCTGTCGGCATAGGCGTACGCTGAATTTTCTCGAGGGGGAGGGGTCAGATTTTTTTTCCTTCGGGGGGGGGGGGGGTTTACGTTTTTTCCTGCAAAATAACACTATAATTTTGGCTGAAGGCAAAGTGGGGGGGGGTTCTAACCCCCTTCTCCCCCTCCCCTCAATGTGTACGCAAATGTCTGCCGGTATCAGTCATAAACAAGGAGACAAATTTTCTTTAAAAAATCTTTGCAGGCATTCATATATTCGAGTGAAACGTGTGTCTGCATCACCCCATTAATGCAGAATTTCATTTATTGTAAAATACTTTTACCCTGAGGTAAAGGAAGGATGCCTGCGGGCAGGGCCGCAACTAGATACTTCGTCACCCGGGCAAGCCGGAATTTTGGCACGAAGAATGAATTCGGTGCCCCTCCTGGTTCAGCATTCAGGGCACCAGACCCGCCTGCTTCCCTCTAGTTGCGCCCCTGCCTGCGTGGACAGAATCGTAAAAAGCGGGTGTGGGCTCCAAAAATACCCATCGTAGGTGCCTGAAGCTGTAGGAATAACCACTAGATAAGTAGAGCAACAGGACAGAACAAGAGGTATAGGATGAAGAAAAAAGATTTTTCATTTTTTGTTAGATTTTTGTTTACTGCAAAACACTATATATATATATATGGGTGCTCCAGCAGCAACAGCACCCCCTCCCCGGTAATGACGCCACACCAAAACATATGCATGTGGATACCCTCCATCCCTTAGGCAAAACGGACACAAGCAGAAATGTGAGAATGCGCGGGGGGGGGGGGGGGGGGAGAACACTACAGTAAAATGTTTGCTGTATCGGCGCCTAAAGGCTCTATCAATTGTGATGGCAGTGGGGACTCCAGCAAGATTCAAGACTCATAGAGAGGAAAAGCAGGCAGTTTTTCCTTTAATTTTTTTTCCGTGTTCGATATTTACGGAAAAAATCGGTAACCTATATAGAAGGTTTTTATTCCTGAATCAATTCTGTGGGTGCTCTGCCCCGTTCTACAAGAGAGTGTGGGTTCAAAAATTCCAGCAACGACTTCTCTTCGTACCACCATCGTTGACGGTGTAGACAGTCACCGGAGAGAATGACTGTGCGAGGAAAAATGAAAGTCTCAGTGAAGTTCGCAACGGTCACCTATCGGCACACCGTCTTCGTGGTCGACATAAAAGACCCGTGTATCATCGGACTGGACTTCCTACAGAAACATGGATTTTCCTTGGACATGAGAAATAACCGCTGAGGGAAAACATCGCGCTACTTGATTGTGGTCGTGACGAATTTCCTCCACAGAAAGTGATGGCCGTTCCGGAAGCAGTAAAAAGATTTATCGCCGATGGCATGAAGATGATCCAGCCTCGGAAAGAAAAAGCGCATAAAAATGCCGACGCCCCGGGTCCACAGAACCGTCGTCATTGCGTCAAAGCTGAAGAAAAGTACGGGCCAGCGAACCCTGTAGTGAGTCAGATAACATCCCAAGTCTCAAGTGTCGATTCTTACAAATACAAATACAAATACAACGCCACAACAGGCAAATTGCCCAACGAGGCGGCTGACTTAAGAACATCATGGATCCCCGAGCCCCTACCTACTACTGCTACACCACACATGCAACCCCCCCCCGCGGAACCCCCCAACGAATCGGTACACGCGGGAACGTGCGTGTACGTGTAGTGCAACCTAACGTAAAGTTTGTTTCTGTATAATGCTTGTTATGTGTAGTGCTGTCATCTGCCCCCAGTTTTACTAACTATGAGTGAAGTGTTATGGTTGAATGAGTTACCGTTGTAGGACTGTTGCTCTCTGTGGCGAGACTTTTTAACGGGGAGATCGGCTCGCATTTGCGCCTTGAAGTTGGGAACCACAGAAAACCAACTTCAGCCGACCACCACTGTGGGGTTCGAACCCGGATCCTCGCATCACGAGTCCGGCACTATAACCATTCGACCACCACAGCGGCAACAAGAACACCCGGAAGGCACAGCTAGAAGATCCCGACATACGATCGATAATGGACTTGGAAAAATCCACCGGAAATAAACCAGTGTGGCAAGACATCGCCTCTTCCAGTTCGACGACCAAAAGGTACTGGGCGCTCTGGGACTTCCTGGAGATGCGAGATGGCATGCTGCAAATGGAAAGACGCTCCAGTGGCAACTGGTCCTGCCAAGGAATCGTGTGGAAGAAGTGTTTAAAAGAATTTCACGAAAGCCCGACCGGTGGACATTTCGGCATGATTAAGACTCTCCAGAAGGTCCGTGGAAGATTCTGTTGGGACAAATCCAGGCCGATGTGGAAAAGTGTGAAAATTGCGACGCCTGCGACGCTCGCAAAAATCCTCCGAAGCGCACCTGGGCCCGTCTTCAGTACCACAACGTTGCAGCGCCGTTCCAGGGAATCGCCAGGGACGTCTTGGGACCATTACCGAGAACTGCCCACGAGAGTGCTGAATTCTCGCCATCGCAGGTGCTTATGGGACGAGATCGTGGAATCGCCAAAGACCGGATCAACATCGGCTCCGCGAAGATGAAGAACCGCTACTATGCGAGGGCTACGTCTCATGACTTCAAGGAAAGAGACCTCGTCTGGCTGTGGAACCCGAAGTGTCGAAAAGGACTGTGCCCGAAACTTCGGTGGTCATGGGAAGGACCCTACAGAATCGTGAAGAGACTGAACGACGTCGTAGCTCGGATCCAGAAAACACTATCCTCGAAGTGCAAGGTGGCCCTCTTCACCAGACTGGCCTCTTATCACAGTGAATACAACCCACCGACTTAAGGACTGAATTGTTAGGACCAACAATTCTAGGGGGGGGGACAATGTTACGATCTATAGATGATAGATGGTGCGACTTTTTTTAAAGAGGCTCTCAAAGAAATATCGCAATCTTCTTGTGGCAACGGCAGTTGATACCGGTTTCTGTTTATTGCAAAGATGTGCAATTGGCCGAAAACATTCCAAAAGATTCCCCTCTCCAGATAATGGCGCCATTTTCCTGGAACCACGTAGTCCGTTTCAGGTTAACTTTGCAGTGAAGGGGAAGCTATGAGGGAACCTCGTCACTCGTTGCTATTTGAACGAAAGGTGTTAATCAACCAATGTATCCAATGTGTATGTTCATTTAACCAATGTATCGATGTGCGGCCTTGGTAAGGTATAGCCGATTCTCACCAATCTCACTGAGAAATATCTTTTACGTGTGACGTAATGTGTAAAAAAATTGCACAGTAAATTAGTAATAATTATAGAATTAAAAAAAAAAAAAACTGCCGATATTTTCAGAAATTAAAGGGAGGTTTTTGAATTTTTTTTTTTCATTAGAAATGTTTTAAAATTTAGAAAAACGAATTATCAAAATTAGAAAAACTATATCAGTGTGTCACTTACTCTTTCTTCATTGATGTGCCGTAAGTAACACTAAAAATTTCGAAAAGCATAGTAATATTTTTCTGAAATATTTCCCTTCCCCCAGCTGAAATTTATTTATAAAAAAAAATTCCAAACAATAAATATGAAAGCAACGTATAATTTTAAAATACTGTATATTAACCATGGCTCCCAAAAAAACTTGGGGATTTTGTTTTTCTTCAATTTATATGGAAAAAATGAACATTAAATAAAATTTTTGAGGCCAATCACACACACACAAATAAAAAAATTAATTAATTTGAGACCAAGCAGATTAACTCTGTTTTCACGTGTAAATGCAGGAATAGCACCAAATAATAGGCCTAATAACGATACGGAAAAGTTTAGAATTTTTTTACTCACTTTTCTTGCCGAAATTTCTTTTGCTCACCCCCTTCCCCCGAACGGTATACGTCGATGCCACTTGTTTTCACGAGAGTTTTAGTCTTTTGTTGCGGTTGATGTGCTGCTCATGGTTATTACGGATGATTCTTATCGAGTTTTGTTTACAGCGAGTATTAAAAAACCAAAAATATAGTATTCAGGAATGAAAGAGCAGAGAACTTTTTAGCGTAGCTATTTCCCGGTGAAAAGAAAAATAGAACTGTCACCAACTGCCACATGAAAACCTAAACTATTGTGTGTGTGTGATCCCCCGTCACACTAAAGGCAAGGGGCATCAAGAGAAACAGGCGGCCCTTGTTGTGAGTGGAAGATGCGATTCGTGTCAACACTCTCCGTGATCGGAATCCACTATCCCATGAACATGGCAAAAAATTAATAATTTAAAAAAAAGGAGGACCTAACACCAAAACTTTTGTACCCATAAAGAGCCTCTCACAATAGTATCGGTGCGCACTTGTGGAAGAGAAATAATTCCTGTAATCTATGAATGTATATCTGAACTCACTGAAGCCTATTTTCGAGAGAAAATAAAATAAGGAGCTATAGGAGTAAGCCTATAACTCCATGTAAAACTGATTAAAAAATTTTATCGTTATGGAAAATTCAACTAAATAACGATATATATATATATACATATATAAACGGTATATAATTTTGTAACGAAAAAGACAAGACAGTGATATTGGCGGAGAAAATTTCTAGAATACCGTGCCAGAATGTTGTTGCCGTTGCTATGGATTTCCGATATGATGGTATAACCAATATTTTTTCTAATTTAAAAATTTTAAACACATAAACATCGGTTCAAAACGATATTATTTTTAAAAAAATTTTTTTTCAAAATCATAAAAATAATTGAAATATTCCGTATAAAGTATATATAATCGTAAACCGCCGATGTACGAGAACTACATTTTGCGGCGAAGGAATAAACTCTCTATCTTTCTCTTCACTGCGAAGTTAAGCTGAAACGAACTACAGAAATTTCTCTGAGTCTATAAAAAACGATACTAGCACGACAGCAGGAGAGAATTGAAGATAAGAGAGTGACTCTAAGAAAAGTCAATTGTGATTGAACTTTGTGATTTGAACCGCTTCCTGTTTTGCAATCTCGAAGTCTTGTGAAAATTGTCCTGAACAGTAATAATCATAACCCATTTCCTTTCAGTTTTCAGGGAACATATATCCAAAAAAATAATAAAAATGATACTTCTTCACCTATATATATATATAATAATAATAGTCACCCTTTTCTGCGACCTCACCCATATGTGAGCATCATTGCCACCTTACATCTTCAATTTTTCCCATTCTCCATAATATAATGGTATCTGGATACTGTTTGTTGAACTTTTCAAATGATGTCTGATGCAGGAATCGACTTCGCTCCAAACATGACTCTTCACATTTGATATTCTTCGATTTTTGGCTTCAGCAGATTCGAATCTTCCACGAACCACAAAAACCTCATGGCATGTCGGTCTTGGGGACACATTGAAATCTGATGAAATACTTTCTGTACGTCAGCAGTCAATGAAACTTGATACATCCTGAAACTTAATAGAATCTTCAAAAGTTCAGGAACTAAGTTGGTCCTTACATTAACAGTCATTCATTGAATTATGATTGATTCCTGCACTACGCCACATGCTGTCCAGAAACGATGCCCTTTCACTTCCGGTGGCCCATCTACACAAACCATGAATGTTTGCCATACTACGTCGAGAGGAATCAAAAGAAAATATAAGGAAAATGGTGAAATTCCTTGAGAGAGAGGAGCAACATCCCGAAAAGATAAGGAATCCGACTTCTCCAGCTCCTGTAACTCCGGCACGAGCTCCTTCGTTAAGGAAATCGCCGCGTCTTCACCCTGATCGCGCTGGTAGCACTGTTTGCAAGGGAGGAACAGGATGTATCCCTAATATAATGAAGTCCCAGAGAAATTTCCAATATCTTCAACAGTCATCAAGAATAAATTAGACTGGGTGGATTGAACAGTCCGAGCTCAATGGGGTGCTCAGCCCTTCTGTCATACAATACGTCATCGATCAAAATTTGATTGCGCTTTTTGCGAAATGATTTTATACAATTATCTATAATTGTTTATTATCGGTGCCAGTTGCACTTTGACTTTAACTTGATTCATTTGATTCGATTTACATAATTTTAATTACGAAGCATTATAAGTAATTTTTGACGTTTTAATAAATTTTGGTTTTGCCGGAGATGGGGTCGAAGTGCTTACGGTGCTTCGTGCGCCAGAGCCTGGGTGTCTCGCTGTTGCTCCAGTCTCCAGTGAGTTATGATCTCTTTCCTTCGAAGACGCATAAAACACAATCCTTAGTTTTGGGAAACTGTGGTCTTCCCGAATTACAGCACGATGAGGTAATTAGAAATTTCTATTTTCGGCAGATGCTTCTGGGCCGCTGTGGTGGTCGAGTGATCATAGTGACGGACTCACATCGCGAGAATCCGGGTTCGAACCCCACCGTCACCACAGTGGTTTTCGGCTGAAGTTGGTTTCCTGGGGTTCCCAACTTCGAGGCGCAAATGCGAGCCGATACCCTCATTAAAAAGTCTCGCCACAGAGAGCAACAGGCCTACAACGATAAATCATTCAATTAATACACTTCACTCATAGTTAGAAAAACTGGTGGCAGATGGCAGCATTACACAGAAAGAAACTTCATGCCATGTTTCACTACACTATAGCTGCCACGTCTCCCGAATTTTAGCTTCATCGCTCGACCTCCCGAAAAGTTCTTAAATCTCCCGAATTTTTAAGAAAATCACAAAAAATCCCTAATTGCCCCCAAACATTCCTTACTTCATTAAAAAAAATCCCCGCTTATGAAATCAATCCCTAAGGAATTTCTTGTGGAGCATGAAGACTCTTTTTTCCCCCTTTCGAAATGCCGTCACACGTCGTAAATTGGGAAATTCCCTTTTTAAGGAAGTTTTACAAACCCTCTGATCGTAACGAGAATGCTGTTTGTCTTATCGCGCAGGGAAATGGCTTAGCAGCCAGTAGTCCTGGATAATAATTGAAGATTTTAGTGACGCGCGTATGGTCAAAATTTCTTTTGTTGAAGTTACGTACGTGCGATATAACAAAACATGAATACTGATGAACAAAAACATATTTAATCAATTTTAAAGATACTTATTCAGATTAATTTCCTTTCATCAAACGTTCCAGAAGAGGGCCGACTTATCCTTTTTGTACAAATTGTGTTACGGACATAAACATCGGTCATGGAAAGACTGCCATCATCACTCATGTGAAATAAAAAAAAAAATCAAGGAAGTGTCACAAAAAGTCAGTGTTCTTCAAAAATTGACGCTTTTTTCACTTCATCTTCCGATGATTTTGGGGTAATTCGCGCAGAATGTTTGTTTGCCGCGTTTCTGATTGAACACAATATTTATTTTTACATCATTGAAGTTTTGGCCTCCAATTTCACTTGTTTTTCGCGTAGGAATTTTATTCCCAAAGGTTTAACTTCCATGTGTGTAAAATCCCTATTTTAATTTGACTTCAGTTTTTGAGTAGGGATTTTATTCCTTACGCTTTAACTTTTATGTTTGGAAAATCCCTATTTTATTTGGAAAAATCCCTATTGTATTTATTAGGGAGGGGTTTAAGCATAAAATACGGGTTTGCGCGAAAATCTCCCGAATTTTCATTTTCAAAAGTTGGCAGCTATGCTACACGCCCATTCCAACATGTATCAATTCGTTAAAGGTTCCGCAGAGGAATATGGACGAGGTGCACGTCTGGTTTAGGCCCCTTTCACACGGAGCGGACGTGGGTCCGCATGCCCTTTTTTCACGAGCACTAAAGATGTGGGCGAATCACCCGCATCTTTAGTTTGAAATTCGTGCATAAAAACTATTTTTTCGTAATTTTTGTAATTAGTTTTCGCCTTTATCTCTGATTCAGTGCCCATAGGCAGCCTAGAGCCATTCTTTGGTGGTTTAATCTAGAGCCCCATAGAATATGGGTGAATATGCCTTCATTCTGATCCTCACAAGTAGTCGATGGGAGAAAATATCTTCAAAATATTTTGAAAAAAAAAACTTGTCTTTTCGGAAAAATATGAAAGAAAAATTCCAAAAACATCCAATGATGTTCCAAAAAAAAAAAAAAAATCAGGCAGGAGATATATCAATGACTTTGTAAGTAGCAAAAAAAAGGGGAGGAATGGAAACTTTTCAAAATGTCTGTGCTTAAAAATATTCACATCACAATTCTTAGGCCGGGATTACACTGTAAAAGTTTTGTAAAAGCTCTTTAATACAACGTGAAAAATTTAACCAATAAGATCACCAGTTGCATTTGCTTGATATTTTATATAATATCAATATAGTATTATAATATTTAATTGACTACACACTTTAATCATTTTTCTTTTTAAACATTTAAAATTATTTTAAATAAATAAATATATATAATTTTAATTTCTAATCTTTTTTAAACTTAAAATAAAATATTTTTATTAAATACGTTATCCACGTACGGCGTTCACTCAGGGCCGGATTAAGACGTTTGAAGGCCCGAAGCACTTAAATCCGAATCCTACTAGTATATTTTACTCGATATTGAGTCTATAAACTAAAAAGAAAAGTGAAATTTTATATTTCAGAAGTGACTAATCTAAGGATGGGACTTCACTCTAAAATATTTATGAAAGTTATTTTATAAAACTTGAAAAAAGCAACCAATAAATTTATCGGTTGTATTTGCTCGAATGCAACCGATAAATGTATTGGTTGCTTTTGTAAAAGAATTATTATAAAATTTTTATAGTGTAATCCGGGCTTAAGGCCGTGATTACACTATAAAGTTTTATAAAAGATCTTCTATAAAAGTAAAAAAATTGAATCGATAGGCGCATCGGTTGCATTCAAGCAAATGCAACTGGTGATCTTATTGGTTGAGTTTTTCACGTTTTATCAAAGAGCTTTTACAAAACCTTTACAGTGTAATCCCGGCCTAAGACAGAATTGTGACGCAAATATTTCTAAGCACAGACATTTTGAAAGTCTCCACGCCTCCACTTTTTTCTACTTGCAAAGTCTGATATCTCCTGACTTTTTTTTATCATTGGATGTTTTTGGAATTTTTCTTTCATATTTTTCCGAAAAGACAGATTTTTTTTTTCAAAATCTTTTGAAAATCTTTTAAGATATTTTCTCCCATCGACTACTTGTGAGGATCGGAATGAAGGCATCTCTATACCCATATTCCATAAGGCTCTAGATTAAATCACCAAAGAATGGCTCTAGGCTGCCTATGGGCACTGAATCAGAGATAAAGACGAAAAATAATTACAAAAATTACGAAAAAATAGTTTTAATGCACGAATTTCAAACTGAAGATGCAGGCGGGCATGTAATCCCAGTCTTAGACCTGTGGGTACTCATGTTTTAATTTGGTGCAAAAATTCAATTTATAAATCCCTTCCGGATATGCTCGGCATAGTACTTTCTTTCAAACTGCGCACAACTCAGGTCTATCACTATCTATGTGCGATTCACTACCTAGTGAGTTGTGCCGGAAGTGTAACTGTGTGTTTACCTAACAGTCTCAGTGCGTATGTAGTGTTGCGTTTGATTTTTCAGTGCTGTCATCTACGGGGTGATTATAAAAAAACTATCCCGACATATGGGCCCCTAATTATCATACCATTCACAGAAACTGAATGAAATTTTGGCATAAGGTATTTTGAGGTATGCGCTCAAGAATGATATGGAAAACAACAGTGTCACTCTAACAGTTACGGTTACAGTGAGAAAATTTCGAAAATATCAAAGTTTTTTGTATTGGAATGTGATCTCCATTGTGAAAAACCCTAAATAGCGTTCGAACGGCAACTGTAGCATGAAAATCACCGGCGGTAGATAGGCTAAAAGTGAGGACAACCAATAAGGACAGAAAATTCGAAAATATGAAATGGCAACACCAAGTTTTTTGTATTGGAATGCGATCTCCATACTGAAAAACACTAACTAGCGTTGGAATGGCACCTGTAGCACGAAAATCCCCGGAGCTAGACAAGGAAAAAGTAAAAAGGACTTTTCCGTGCACCAGAGCATTAATATTCGTTTCATTCGTCACACCGTTTCTTCGGCTGAGATCCCAGCCTGATTAGTCCTCCACAAGGTCATGTGGAAAATTTGTGAAACACAATAAAATGCTTTATTTTATGCTGCTTCTCTGTCCTTATTGGTTGAAAATATCCTTTGGTTGAAATTGGTCCTTATTAGAGAAATGGATGAAAAGAGGATATGAAAAAACGATAGAACGGATAGAGTTATATTAATTAATAGAGTATATTAAAATATATATATGCCATGTATTTGTAATTGATATGGGTCTTATACGCTCTACCCAATATGGTTTCATATCGGGCCGCTCGTTACCTGTTTAACAACAAGTCGTCCACGACAGTTGGTCTAGATCTATCGACGAAGGTCACAATGCTGTGACCTATGTGGATTTTAATGAGGCCTTCGATAAAGTCGACAGATCAATTCTCTTTAGAAAGCTAACCGATATGGGCGTTCCTGGCAAAATAGTCAAGACGATTCCTGTCCTACTGTCAGACAGAGTCCATCGTGTTTAAGTTGCTGGGGCTGTGTCAGCGAGTCATCCCGTACCAAGCTGTGTCATCCAAGGATCTGTGCTGGGTTCTATTCTATTCACTTTGTTCACTAATGACATAGCTCAAGTATCGTCTTTCTCATTCCCATTCTACAATTCGCAGACTATACAAACTATTCTCAACGACGAACAAGACAATGGGTCTTGAGACAGCCTGCTTTCGTCTATTCCGTTGGAGTAGACAACAATCTTCCTTTTTCTATCGTCAAGAGTGGCTCTATGCGTCTAGGCAGACCCACCGACCCTGTCTGCTATCAGATGGGTCCTGACGTTTTGCAATACTTGACCATATGCTTCGATTTGGGTATTTCGATATCCGGTTCTCTTGACTTCACTGATCATTATCGTAATGTGGTCTGCAGAGCCAATAAAGTCGCATATATGATATGCACGGCGTACAGTAAGTGCGATATGCATACCCTGACTTTCCAGGTTGTACGAAGAGCGAGTTTTACAGGTCGGTTTTTTTATGCTCTATCTTTATAACGTTATAAAAGATTTTTAAATAAGCATGAAGTGTCACGATATGTCATAAACTGTAAGTGAACAAACCGTGTATCAAGTGATTTTTACTGCGTGAGTCTACAATGCGTGGTTGCAAAACTAATTGTGATGTTATGAACAGCATGGCTGTCTACGGGGTTTGTGTACTACTCAACGCGCGCGACCGGACTTAGTAAAGATTTTTCTCCTACAAGAGATGAGCGAATCCAGAAATTGAGTTCATATTCGAATTCTTCGGGTGGCTTTCTATGTAAAACAATGTTGATAGAAAATTTTAGCCGTTACGAATTTTTGAATCGAATTTTTGAATATTGAGCCGCTTTAAATGCCAATTTAAATGATTTAAGATGCCATAAATTAAGATGCCAATTTAAATGCATATATATTCTGTAGCCTATACATAGTGCTCCACCATCAATATTTTGAAATTTGGAGTTGTATATTAATGATTATGGACATTTTAATTCCCATAGGTAATGGCGTCTATGCAAAATTAATATGTGAAATTTTGAAATTTAATTTCGAAATGTTTTTATTTTTCTAAAATTATTGTTTTTGAATATTAGGAAGATTGATTCATATATTTTGCTCCGCCGCTTATTTTGCAATTCTATCTTCATTAGCTTAATTGATATAATTTTTTGAAATTTAAAAAAAAAGTGTAAACAAAGTACTCTTCACTAACACATTTATATAGGTACTTGGCGTAATGGTCTCAATCATTTTATATATTTTTTTTGAGCTCAAAAATATATATAAAAAAGTCCTAAATAGTGCCTTTTTGTCATAGATCATATCTTGATTTCTTTTTTCGGAGCATGTTTTGTTTTCAGTGTGGCCAGATATACATTATAGACGTTCCAATGTCCCGATTTTTGATTTTAGACCATATTCTGTATTGTATCTTTTGGGACTCGTAGAATTTCGCCCATAGCGTTGTCAGATCATCATTATAATAGAGATTTCTATACTGTTTGTTGCGTTTAGTCATAATTTGGAGTCTTATTGATTACAAAAAAATTTTATTGCATAATTTGAAAATAATTATTTTAAATCAAAGGATAATGGAAAAAACCTGACAATAGCTTGCAGGGGACAAGTGAAAAACCCATATATAATTTTGAGCTTCAGAGTGATGCTTCGGTGATAAAGGATAGAGAGGAAGATCATTGGGGCGATCTTGAAGAAAAGTCAGAAGAGGGTGCTACTGAGGGAAATTCAGAAGATAGTACTACTAAGAAAAGAGTTGCTGAGGGAGACTCACCAAGCTCAGAGAATACAATTAATTTCACAAATACCAGGGCACCATTATCAAGTACCAAGATAAGGAGGAGCAAAAGAATACAATTGAGACATCGGATGATGGAGGAATCAACACGACTGTAGGATATGACACAGAAAGTAAATCAAGACCAAGGTAATCAGAAGATGTCAAATTCAGAGGGAAGAGTGCAACACGAAGATTTTCAAGGACTTGGAAATGGGAAGAAGATACGAGCACTGGAATATCTACAAACATGTAGTCGCGAAGGTAATGGGAAAAACAATAATCAAAAGGACACACAAAAAAAGGAAATCGGACAACTGCGGTCAACGGATGAGATAGGAAATCAAACTCAAGATCAGGGGCATGAAAAGATGCGCGGATTAGAGGTGTGCAGCAGAATGATCATCAGGGACCTGGAAAAGAGTCAAGAACAGCAGAGTGTCTACCAATATGCAGATACGAAGATAATGGAAATAGTAAGCACAAGGAGGACGCATCAACGAAGGAATCAGGACGATTGTGGGCAACGATAGAGAAAAGTGGCCGGAATCAAGATCAAGGACATGAGAAGATGCAAGATTCAGAAGAAGGAGTGCAGCAAAATGATATTCAAGGATTTAGAAAAGAGCCAAAAGCATTGGATTTTTTTACAAACACGTGGAGATGAAAGCAGGAAAAAGAACAAAAAGAAGAAAAAGAAAAGAGTATTAGAAAATGACAAAGGTAATAATAAAAATTTTAAACAGGATGGTCTAGAGCTACCATCAATACAGCAAATAGAAAACAAAAAATAATTTACAATCAGAAATACATGAAAATGACTTTAATTTTGAAACAGAGGTTAGCAATGACAGCCCGACAGAGATAGGTAACCTAGACGAAGAGGTGGTATTCAGCGAAGAGGAGGAAGTACAAACTAAGAAGCAAAAGGTTAACATCACGCATCTACTAAGGAAAGTCAAAAACATAGTGAACTACAATACCACAAATAATAATAGAGGATCAATCAGATACAACTTACCCAACAGCCAAAAAAAAGAGCTAATAGAATCTTACTGAATATTATGGAATGGATAGAAAACAACACGGATGAAAATTGAGTTTTTTGCGTGGGAAAGATAGAGATTAGACAAGATACCAGCGATACGGAAAATTATCTTTGTCTCAGAAAATTCCTTCAAATATGTGAACTATGTAAAGACTATTGAAGAAATGGAAGGACAACTGGAAAAGGACAGGGAAAGAGATGAATTTCAAGAAGAAGTCAGGAATAAAAAGAAGAAGGTCAATGACATTAAAGTTAAAGCACAGGAAAGAATTGCAAGAAATGGTCATATAAAAGAGAAGGGAAACACAATTGATAAAGCCAAGCACATCACGGAAACAAAGGATAAGGAGAAGTCGAATAACAGGCATTGCTTAATGTTGTATCCCAACATCAAAGATAGAACACAAACATTCCAAGAAAAGAAGCAGTATTTAACCAAACAGCTTATAGGAAATATGGTTGTTGAAACAAGGGAAATGAAAAATGGAATGGTGATATATTGTAAGAACGATCAGCAGAGACACGAGCTCCGCATAAAAGTACTAACGGACTTCTGGAGAAATACGGTCTACGCATGGATCCCAGGGAATCAAAATAACAGAAATAAGGACAGGCCAAGGTATGAAAGAAAAGGTTTCCAACAACAGTGCTATAGAAGGAATGACAATAGCGATTACTGGAGAAGACAGGAACAAAGAGGAAACTGGGATGACAGGGAAGGAGGAAAGCAGCATAACACCAAGGCCCTTTCAAGAAAATCATATCAACACGTACAGCGAGATACATATAATTACCGCAATTACAACAGCACTCACGGGATAATACATCAAGATATCAGAATGAGGTGGCCGAATGGCAGGATCAGTTACCCAAGACGTCAGACATGGGAAAGATGTAATAAAGTCTGGGAAGGACAAACACGTGGATATGGTCAAAGAAAGATATGGCAAAATAGATCAAATGATGAACGGAGTAGAATGAATAACATTAGGTATATATCAGTCAGCAACAACACACGGAGAGCAGAATGGATGCAGCAAAGAAGGAAAAATGGTTTTGAAGAAGATAAGAAACAAACGACAGAGATCCAAGGTGCAGAAGAGCATTTTCCAGTACAAGAGGAGAGAAAGCACAGCAGGAACTTTGCACCGTAAGGAGAGATTACCGAAAAAGAGGACAGAGGAATAATTGTTACAAAGATCTTTTGAAACAGCGTGACAAAATTAAGAGGGATTGCTTAGGACAATCGCAATTAATCCAACACTAAAGACAACACAGTGAACTTCAATTAAATAGAACAATTTAAATATCGATACAATGAGGATAATAAAATTTGTGCAGATAAATCTCCATAACTCTTACGATGCTACAATACAGCTCAGTTCAGACACAATCAACAAAAAAATAGATGTAATTGGAATCAGTGAACCATATCTTTTACGAGGTGAGATTTGCGGATTTCCACGAAATAGTAGACTAATAAATGCTTCACAAGAGCAAAGTGCATCAATATGGATAACAAATTCACAAATAAAAGTAATGGAATTGTATAAAATTAGAAATGTAGCAGCCGCACTGATAACAATTAATAATGACCAAATTATTTTCATCTCGGCCTATTTCTCCCCAACAGAAGACTTAGAAGAACACACACAAGAATTACAAAAAATTCTAGATGGAAACAAGGATAAATTTACTATAATAACTGCGGACTTCAATGAAAAAAATACATAGCTGCCAACTTTTGAAAATGAAAATTCGGGAAATTTTCGCGCAAACCCGTATTTTATGCTAAAACCACTCCCTAATAAATACAATAGGGATTTTTCCAAATAAAATAGGGATTTTCCAAACATAAAAGTTAAAGCGTAGGGAATAAAATCCCTACTCAATAACTGAAGTCAAATTAAAATAAGGATTTTACACACATGGAAGTTAAACCCTTGGGAATAAAATTCCTACTCAAAAAACAAGTGAAATTGGAGGTAAAAACTTCAATGATGTAATAATCAATATTGTGTTCAATCAGAAACGCTGTGAACAAACATTCTGCGCGAATGACCCCAAAATCATCGGAAGATGAAAGAAAGCACCGTCAATTTTTGAAGAACACTGACTTTTTGTGACACTTGCTTGATGTCTTTTTTTAATTTCACGAGTGATGATGGCAGTCTTTCCATGACCGATGTTCATGTCCGTAACACAACTTGTACAAAAAGGAAAAGTCGGCCCTCTTCTGGAACGTTTGATGAAAGGAAATTCATCGGAATAAGTATCTTTAAAATCGATTAAATATGTTTTTGTTCATCAGTATTCATGTTTTGTTATATCGCACGTACGTAACTTCAACAAAAGAAATTTTGACCATATGCGCGTCACTATAATCTTCAATTATTATTATCCAGGACTATTGGCTGCTAAGCCATTTCCCTGCAGGATAAGACAAACAACTTTCTTGTTACCATCAGAGGGTTTGTAAAACTTCCTTGAAAAGGGTATTTCCCCATTTACGACGTGTGACGTCATTTCGAAAAGGAAAAAAAAGAGGCTTCATGCCCCACAAGAAATTCCTTAGGGATTGTTTTCATAAGCGAGGATTTTTTTAATGAAGTAGGGAATTTTTAGGGACAATTAGGGATTTTTGTAAAAATTCGGGAGATTTAAGAACTTTTCGGGAGGTCGAGCGATGAAGCTAAAATTCGGGAGATTCCCGAAAAATTCGGGAGACTTGGTAGCTATGAAAATAGAATATGGGGGGCCAAGATCATCTTGTGCGAGAGGAAGGAAATTAATGGAATTCATAAATAGGAATTTCGTTATTTGTGCCAAAAATCCCCATGACATTGCTACATTTTCTTCAAGAGGGAAATCTTGGATCGATTTGACACTTGTCAAAGGCTAACACGAACTCATTAAAAACTGGAGAGTCAGCGACAGGTGTACGCGTGCTCTCAGTGACCACAGACTACTACTTTTTGAATACTAACAACAGACTCCAAAAAGAGTTATTACGAAGTACTTCATTCAAAAGAATATTAATGATCAAGTCTTCATGCAAAAAGTCGAAAATATGTGGGAGCAACACGTAGGAGTGAGAGATGATGCTGATCTTGAACAATACGTACAAAACATGCATACAGCAATTATTAAAACACGTCAATCATCTACAATAAAAAGAATAAACAAGAATAAACAAACTCCACAGTGGAGCAGCAATTTACAAATACAAAGAAGTAAAGTACTAGCCCTGCGTAGAAGATATCAAAAGATTAAAAACATGGAAGAGAGAAACCGACTTCTGCTTCTCTATAAAGCAGAATATAACAAGTACAAGAAACTGATCAAAGTAAGTAAAAATAATTCTTTTAAAAAATTCATCGGAAATATAACCAAAAATAATCTGTATTCTCAAGGGTATGGAATACTGATGAACAAGAAACCGTTAAGAAGAAACCGTTTAAGAAGGTGGTGCTTTTACTAAACGACTTCCAGGTGTTGATGGAAGATCATACCTAGAGAGACTCGAGATACTTGGCTTCCAATCCTTGGAATGAAGAAGGGCTCGAGCTGACCTAATAATGTGCTATAAACTGGTACACAATATGATATATTTGCCTTCTGATAATTCTTTTTTTCGAAATCTTGGACAGACGACCTAACCTCCGCAGACACAGTCTTTAATTAAAAATTCCAATGGCGAGGCGACCGCTACTTTTATGGCTTTAGATGCCGTTCAGCTAGACTGTGGAACAGTCTTCTACGTGACCTCGTTTCTGCCCCATATGCTGGATTCGTTCCTTCCTTGGACGATTTTAACTTTACACCTTATAAATTAGGCATATGAAGTGTTTTTCCTATTTGATTTATGTTCTTGGTTTTGAATCTTAGTGTAAGTGCAATTTTGCCTACTGGGTTGTGTGTGATAAATAAATAAACAAAATAGAACTCTTCGCAATGAGATTCGAAAGTGTTTCTTAACCTTTTTCAGCTCATGGCCCCTGACGGATCACATTTTTTTCTCGTGGCCCCCCTGTCCTATCCAGCGCCCCCCCCCCAACCTTTATCCAAGAGAGATACTTTCTATTTTTTTATTATGAATGAAATTTTAATAAATCAGGCCAATCTCTAGAATCCTGGCTAGACTCGGATTCAAATGATGGATTATCATCTCTCCCACGAGCCAAAATTATATGGTAAAAATGGGTCTGTGTAAAATACGGGACGATCCAACAAATACAACAAAAATATATAACCCTCAAATAAATCAACAATAAATCAACCCTCCCAACACATCAACCATTGCTCTGGCGGCCCTCCATACTAAGCTGGTACTAGATTTGGTACTATGATTTTCACATGTAAGCTGTTCTTACATATGAAAATCATATAGTACCAGATCCCATATAGTGCAGTCCCTCTCCCTCCATTATAGACATGAAGACCCTGGTCATGCTCACATAGACCCATGGGTTAAAATGCTCCTGGATGGATCTGATGAATTCTGAAAGTAGTAACATGTTTTAATCTTTTAAAGCTTTTCTCTTCACAGCTCTCTATGACTCCCTTCACCACCTGTCGTGGATCACCTTTCTTCTGATTTTCTCCCGTAGAATATCCCAGGACCGCAAGGGGGCCATATGGCCCCAGGTTGAGAACCACTGACCTAGACAACCAAAAAATTATCAAGATAACCACTTATACAAGAAAAGAATATAACCCTACAACGATGGTTGACGAGAATGAAAAAAAAAATAACTGAAGCCTCAGCTAAGGCTGAAACTTGGTACCGATATGTTGAAAAGTTTTATTGTGACCCGTATGCTTAGCTGATTAATATTGAAGTCCCCGCACTGAGGAAGATGAAAACTAACCGATGTTGCAAAGTGAGTTCGAAGATGGAATAAGATAGAGGTCTTCAACATTTTTCTAGTAATCGCGAGCACTGCCTGTACTCATCATCAAAAGAAGAGTACCTTTACAGCAAGTTTGGCGTACGAATGCTTGAAATTAGTAGGATTTCAATCCTTCAGTGTAATTTGTACAAGGTGTTTAATTATAACGATGATCAAGTGCTCGCGAGCACAAAATTTCACGAGCATCGAGCACTCTGGGTGGTTCAGGAAGCACCGTGGTGCTTGCGAGAAACGCGTTGAAGATGCCTGCAATAAGAGCACTACCAACAGTGAAAGCGGCAGGATTGGATGGCATTCCCGTGGAATTATTAAGAGAAAGTGGAGACACTGTCAGAAGTCAGCTCTGATAGCCGAGCTCCTGAACACCGTGGAAAGAAGGTTATACGTCTGTTTCATTGATTATGAGGCTACGTTCGATCGTGCCAACTGGAACTATTCCCACTACACAAAAAATCGGATGTCTAGAAAAATTATTAAACCTGATTCGTAACCTATATACAAGACAATAAGGTTAGAAGGCGACACTAAACCAGCTCGCATCTGTCTCGGCGTCCGACAAGGATGCCTACTAGATTACGTGCTCTGTGCGACCAAGGAAAAATCATGCTCTGTGCTACCAAATCCTTCGTATTGTTCAGTTTTAGAACAAGGCACCATCCTTCATTTTGTGGCATTATAACTGATTGCTACAGAGTATTCCATCTCTGTAATCCATCTACTATAGAGATTACATAACATTTAGTGAAGTATATGATGGAAGCAAAACTTTTGTTAATTTAATTTTCGTTTTTTTCTTAATTATTTTTATATTTTTTGTACCATTTCAATCGTATGAATTAAATTATGTCTCTTCGAAATTCGAATTTGTAAATAAAATGAATTATTTGCAAATTTAAATTTCGAAGAGACCTAATTTAGTTCATCGAGACGAAAACCTGGACATCAATTGATAATAAGCAAACGAACAGGGTTTTCAAAAAGGGGAACCGCTGCATTTGAGGGGGCTACGAGATATCTTCAGAGTAACATTATACAGTAAGACTTCAGCATAATGCTGACCACTTTTAACGTCACCCCGCCTATAACGTAAGTTTTCTTTAGGTCCTGCTAACATAATTAGTAAAAAAAAATTATTCGTTATCAAGTCACCCCGCTGATGAAGTTATCTTTATTAGGTCTCCAGAGGTGAAGTTATACCGAATTCCGTCTGTAATATCAGTTAAAACAGTAGTTTCCAACAGTGTGTCGCGTGGCACTATAGGGAACATGGGGATCGGAAAGGGTTACCGTCAACTTCGTCAGATATTCTTTTCATAACTTCGGATTTTCGCACACCAAAAAGTTTCTGTATAGAACGCAATATTTAAAACTCAACCCATCGCATCGTGTGACAAGTTGTACTCCAACGACAAGTTTCCAAACTTGATGAAAATGAGTGGAAAAGTAGGTCGAAAATTTTTATTCTTTTATTAATTATTTATTCGAAAATTTATTATTTAAAACATGATTGTATTTGACGATATTAGTTCAGTGTTTCCCAAACACTTTCGCTCTAGGTTATTTTCCCCTTAGATAACATAATATGGAAAAAACTGTCACATTAGTCTCTCTCGCTCTCACACACACACACAGACTACAATTAACACGTTATAGTTTTGTGAAACTTAACATAAATATGACAGTGTAAGTAAAGATAGTAAGATGTTCATTCAGTTGAAATTATTAAATTTTTACCCATGTGAGCGTCGTTTTTTTCCCCTTTTTTTTAAATTATTTGGAGAAAAAAATAACAGAAAAAAAATGTTTTAAAATTCGAAACAGGAACTTTTTTCCACATTCCTACATTTCAATTTCGCGAGTGGAAGCTCGCGAACAATGTTGAACGCGTTGACAGAGTGCCAAGTGAATTTAATTTTCGCAGTAAATAAGTCTTAATTATCGGATACCTGACTGAATTGGTCGCATTTAAATACTCGTATCATCCAATGCAAAACAAAAGTTTTTTTGTTAAAGATTCATAAAAAGTTGCCAGATGGTCCCAGTTTTAACTGATTAAAGCACTGTCACGAAAAATGCTTTCGAGCATTTGGTCTTGGTTTTTTTATTTTTGGTTATCACGTACTCAGGGATTTAATGAAATACAATTTTTTTACAATATTAACATGTTTCATTTTGACATTTTGAGTTACTACAAATCATAGTGGAAAAAAAAGTATTTCAGCAAAAAAATCGTTCGTTTGGCATGGTGGTCATATTTTGTTGAAAAAAGTATGGAAAATTAGAATTTTTATAAATAAAAATACGGGACACATCACTGAAAATTTTAGCAACATTACCAACTGTACTAAAATTTCTGAAAAATTAACGAGGGATGAGAAATAACTTGATACTGAAAATCGCAGTGAATTTAACTGTAATTAACCGGAAAAATGTTGAACATGACAAATACACGAAATGAGAATTCGGTAATTATAGACATAAATATCAAAATATGTTATAAATTATGTTAATAATCATAAATTATGTTAATAATCATAAATTATGTTAATAATCATAAATTATGTTAATAATCATAAATTATGTTAATAATCATAAATTATGTTAATAATCATAAATTATGTTAATAATCATAAATTATGTTAATAATTTCACTCCTCTGCAAAGTTTTCAGGAGTACTTACAGTTTACTATATATGTATATACGAAAACATATTCATTATTTTTTTCTATCAATATGTAAAACTTCAATTTTGAGAATATCATTCAAAATACTATAGACCAACGAGTATTAAACAGTGACATGCATATTATTACAGTATTTTGAATTTTTTTCATGTTATTTCAAATTACTACACATTTGAAATTTCATACTTAATGCGCAAATAGTTAAACTTCATTATAAAACGCTCTCCTGAATAGTGATAGAATGAACACTTACTTATGTCAAAAGTGAAAAGAAAATTATTATTTAAATTAAAAATAATTGAGAAATGACGCATACCCTTTTCAAAATAGTGACAGTGTTATCAACAACCAATAACCTTTGTGAGAGAAATATTATACATTTCTGGCCATATTTACATTATCTATACGTGAATTATTTTTTGAAATAACCAAGTACAGTTTTCTGTACCGACAAACCAGTCGCGGCCCAGGCTCTGTCCCTCCAGGGATATAAGCCTTTTACCCTTGCGGGAAGTTTTCTGTACCAGCGCCGTTCTCACAATACGGTTTTCCGCAAACATTCGAGCACTGTTTATCATGCTCAAATGCTCCATGTCATTTTTATAAGATGCAAAGTCCTGTAAATTCGTAAGGAACTGAACTCCACTTGTGTACGAGTTTATCTTAAGGTCTTTTTCTGCAACTGTGTTGGATTTCTCTTCTTCATCACTGCTGTTTTCATCGGTAAGCTTCCTCGAAATAGCAGTTTCAATACAGTTTTCGTGCTAGTTTTCATCATCCACTGTTACGAATTCTATTGCATGTAATCCTACTTTTGCTAAAAAAAAAAAAATGCGTCTTGTAGATTATCAATTTCATTATTGACTGATTTCGTCGGGGAAATTTTTTTTCACAAAACAGAGTTATGTTAGTTTCATTATCAACTTTTTTCCATGCTTTTGAAAGCCACAATATCGCATCATGTTAGCCCGTTCGGGTTTGGTACCGTTCTCGTAAGTACGTAAGCGAATACCGTTCCCTGATTTCAATTGCGTTGTGTTTATAAAAATATAACCCAGGCAAAGTTTACACAAAGTAGTCATACACGAGATGCTGGAAGTTAATTAGTTTATTTACACTGTAGTTAATTGAATTCATGCAAATTGTATTTCTCATATTACCATCCTTATTAAAAGAATTCAACTTCGTTGGTCCCCTTTATTTTCTTCGATTCCCCGCTTTTTCTCCAAGAAAACACTCCTCGGACGATCCCTTTTGCCTAGGGCACCCCTGAAGTACAACCGACCAGATGCTTTGTGACGGTAACTAAAAGATTCCCTAATGAATGGCGATTGCCCCATCTACTTACATCGGCCTGTGATTGTATTTCTTTTAATTGGGACTATGTTCCCACCGCTTGGACAAAGCTTCTTCCATCGACATGACGCCACTTACTTTAAACCCTCACGAAATATGTCTACCATCCATAGACAACCATTCTTATTTACGTTCCCGTTATTCAATTATTTGTTTGCTGTACTATAGTAGATCGGTTACTGTCGCCTGCTATCGGCGCCTGACCTACAGCTCTAAATAGTTAAATCCAAAAATACAAATTTAAATACTCCAAACTATCAGTTTTAAATATATCTGAAAATAATAATTTTAAATATATTCCCTCTATTCTTTATTTCTATTTTAACTAGCACAAGCTAGTT